>NW_024081887.1:187149-316024 GCF_003009895.1 Hyaena hyaena
TCTATTAACTATCAAGGATTACTTATGTATTTAAATTTCTAAAGTTATAAATAAAAGGCACTTAATTCAATTTTAAAATTCTTCAAAAGACTAATTTTAGCATACATTTAAAATTCATAAAATACTCCTTTGTCAGAGCACCTGTCTTTCTTTTCATTTATTTGGAAAATAAGGTTAATATAACCATAGAGTCTTGGGATCACTTATTTCCTCACCCGTTTCTCATATACTTCTTGAAAAGCAAAAACATTACCACTTAAAAACAACCTTTCAATTTGATAAGGACACTGGATATGTGTGAAAAGAGTCCTATTTACTTGGATCTCAGAAAAGTAGGACTTAATCCCTGCAGCTGTGTTTCTATATACATCTCAAATCAGCAATAATCAATTGGGCTAAGGAAGACCAGTGGATTTACCCACATGACCTAGGGCAAAGTTCATACCACGCCTATGTCTAAAATCTAGCTCCAACCACAGCATTCCTCTCAAAATGGACTGATAATCAAATGAAAAACTGCTTCCTGGCTTTCTGGAGACACACTCAACACACTGACTCAAGATAACCATTTAGTAGTAGGAGTACTGGCAGATTACCTCTTATTGAGTACTTACTATCTAACAGAGACATGATTAGTTCATTTAATCCTCATAAAAATTCCTATTTTGTGGATATAGTAATTATCTCCATCTGCAGATAAGGAAAAGTCCCCAACACAGAAGTAAGCTGCCCAATGTCATACAATTAGTGGCAGCATCAGGACTGGAAAGCAAGTATTGATTCTTTAACTTCTACTCTTTTTTTTAAAATTTTTTTTATGTTTTATTTATTTCTAGGAGAGAGAGAGAGGAGACAGCGTGAGCAGGGGAGGGTCAGAGAGAAAGGGAGTCACAGACTGAAACAGGCTCCAGGCTCCGAGCAGGCAGTCAGCACAGAGCCCGACGTGGGGCTCGAACCCACGAACCGCGAGATCATGACCTAAGTGAAAGTCGGACGCTTAACCGACTAAGCCACTCAGGTGCCCCGGTTTTTTATTTTTCTAAAAGTGATCTGCTGAATGACTTGGAGATCTGTGAATGGATTTGTGGATGCTGGCTTGTACTGTTGTAGTTACCTGATATGAGGTACATAGTGTTAATTAGAATTGAAAAGAAGGGGACAACTGTAAGAGACATTTTGAAACTGAAGTGGGTTAATTTGGTGACTTGAGGGGACAGGGAGAGAGAAAGAGGAATAAAAGATGAGATCTGAGACTAGAAGATTAGGAAAATATGGCTGACTAAATCAAGGAAATTAAAGGACTAGCCAATTGGTAGGAAACGAGTGTAGGCAATGAGTCCTTTGACTTGGGGTTCATAAAGGCTCTTAGTGCTCTTCTAGCATCTGTGAACCTCTTTCAAAGGTTTGCAGAATAGTCAGGATCTTTCTTTTCCTGTTGCTATTGTAGTGGCTACATTGAAGCCAGGAGGGAAGAGCATGGCTCTGGTCACATCTTTGATCAATTAGTGTGAGAATTAGCCAAAGCATTCTCTCAGGACTGCATCTTTTTCTTCTGAATCTGGCAGGTCAATAGCAGCATACAAAATTATATCAAAGTTGTGATGTCTGATCTCATATAATCTACAGAGAAAACTGGATGTAGACTGTAACAATGGCATTGTAGTACCAGAGTTCTAAGGTGATTCTTGTTTTGATTTGATTTCAAAAGCCCTATATTTCTGGTCATTTTTGTTACTTCAGAAAATGTCTAATTGTGGTAAAATACACCATAAAATTTACCATCTTAACCATATTTAAGGGTATGATTAAGTGGTTGTTGTGCAACCATCACTATCATCCTGTGACGCAAACTTTGTACACATTAAACAACAACTTTTGTTCTCCCAGTCCTTGGCTATGTCTACTTTCTTACGTCAATGAATTTGACCATCCTAGATACCTCATACAAATGGAATTATTCAGTATTTCTCTTTATCCTTAAAGGTTCGTCCATGTTGTAGCATGTATCAGGATTTCCTTCCTTTTAAGGCTGAACAATATTCCATTATATGTGTATACCACATTTCATTTTTCTGTTTGTTGGTGGAAGGACTCTCGGGCTACTTTTACCTTTTGGCTATTGTGAATAATGCTGCAGTAAGCAGGGATATATTATTTTTGTAACTGTTTAACAGCTTTTTAAAGTAATAATTTGCATATGATAAGGTTCACCCATTGTAAGTATATCATTATTTATATGAAATGTATAGAGTTGTGTAACCATCGTCACAATCCAGTACTGGAACATTCATGTTCCTGTTTGCAGTCAATCTTTGCTCTCATACAAGCCTTAGGGAACCACTGATAGCTTTCTGTCTCTATCAGTTTGATTTGCGTTTCCTAGAAATTTTACAGAAATGGAATCATACAATACATAGTCATTTTGTCTCTGCCTTTTTTCACTTAGTTTATGTTGTTGAGGCTTTCCAGGCCTAGTATTTGTTTCTTTTTATTGCTGAATAATATTTGACTGTATGGATCTACCACATTTTGTTTATTAGTTTACTGTTATATGGATATTAGGATTGTCTCTAGTTTTGACTGTTGTGCACAATGCCACTATAAATATTCATGTGCAAGTCTTTGTATGAACATACTCTTAATATGTTTTGAATAGATTTCTAGGGGTGGATTTGTTGGGTCATACAGTACATTTATGTTTATCTTTTTAAGAAAATGCTAAAGTGTTTGCAGAAATGGCTGCACCATTTTACCTTCCCACTAGCAATGTATAAGTATAAGGGCTCCTGTTTCTTTACACTATTGCTAACACTTGGTATGGTCAGTCTTTTGGATTATAGTCCTACTAGGGGTTAGCACCTCATTGTGATTTTCATTTGCAGTTTCCAAATGACTAATGATTTGAGCATCTTTTCATGTGCTTATCATCCATTTGTATATCTTCTTTGGTGAAATATAATTTTAGGTATTTTGCCCATTTTTAAATTGGGTTGTTAGTCTTTTTATTAAGTTGTAAACATTTCCTTTATAGGTTTTATCATCTATATCATTTTCAGATATTTTCTTTCAGTCTGTATCTTAGTGTTTTATTTTCTTAATGATGTTTTAAAAACCAGAATCTTTTACTTTTGGTAAAATTAAATTCATTATTGTGGAAACTAATTTGACAATAAACTATTTGTAAAAAAAAATTAAATAAATAAATAAATAAACAAAAAAAAATTAAATTCATTATTTATTTTCCACTGTGAATTGTACTTTTGGTGTGATAACTGAGAAATCTTAACTTATACAACAAAACAAATACATTTTCCTGTATTCTAGAAAATTTATAGGTTTAGTTCTTATATTTAGGTCTGTGATCCATTTTGAGTTAATTTTTTGTGTGTGTATGACGTGAGGTAAAGATCTAAGTTTTTTTTTAAACTTTATTTTGAAATAATTTTAGATGCATAAAAACCTACAAAAATAGTACAGGAAGTTAACCAAACTATAGACCTTATTTGTATTTTACCAGTTTTTACATGTATTCATTTCTTCTCTGTGTGTGTAATTCTATGAAATTTTATTACATAAATGAATTTGCATAACTAATATAACAATCAGAACACAGTATGTTCCCTAATACCATAATTTTGTCATTTGAACATGTATTAGTGAAGTCATATAATATATAAGAATTGAGATCTCTTTTCTTCCCCTGGTTTTGGTAATTTGTGTTTTCTTATTTTGCTGTTCCATCTTAAAAATTCTCAATTTTGTTCATCTTTTCAATGAAGCACTATTTTGTTTCATTGATTTTTGCTGTTGTTTCCATTTTTTATTTTATTGATTTCTTTATTTTTTATTTTAAAGAAAGAGAGAGTGAGTATGTGAGCAGGGGAGAGGGGCAGAGGGGGAGAGAGGGAGAGAATTTTAAGCAAGCTCCATGCTTAGCATGACGTGGTGCTTGATCCCACAACCCTGGGATCATGACTTGAACCTAAATTAAGAGTCAGACGCTCAACCAACTGAGCCACCCAGGTGCCCCTTATTTTATCTATTTCTATCAGAATAGAAATCAATAGAAGTCTTAACTTTCATCTTTCTGCTTGCCTGTGTTTAGTTTTTTCTTATTTTTCTAGTTTCTAAGTGGGAACTTAGATTATTGGTTTGAGATATTTTTTCTTTTAATATTAGAGAGAGGGGGTGGGAGAGAGAATGAGCATTGGGAAGGGGAAGAGAGAGGGAGAGAGAGAATCCCAAGCAGGTTCCACATTATCAGCGCAGAGCCCAGTGCTGGGGCTTGAACTCATAAACTGTGAGAGCACACCCTTAGCCAAAATCAAGAGTCAGACACTTAACTAATTGAGCCACCAGGTGCTCCTCTCTTCTTTTCTAATATATTGTATAAAGCTGTAGTTTTCTAAGTACTATTTACTTTTTAGGCTACTTTTTACTATTGACTATTTAGGCTCTGTTCCATAAATTTTAATATCATATGTTCCTATTTTCATTCAGTTCAAAATATTTTCTAATTTCCCTGTGATTTCTTTGACCCATTGGTTATTTAGAAGTGTATTGTTTAGTTTCTTAATATTTGGGGATTGTTTTAGAGATCTTTCTGTTACGGATTTCTAATTTAATTCCAATGTTATCAGAAAACATACTTTGTATGACTTAAATCCTTTCAAATTTATGAGACTTATTTTATGGCTGGCCTAGCATAGGGTTGTTCTGGTTATCCTTCATTGTGCTTAGATTTAAAAAAACTTTTTTTAAATGTTTTATTTATCTCTGAGAGAGAGAGAGAGTGAGACAGAGACAGAGAGAGAGAGAAGGGGAAGGTCAGAGAGAGAGAGAGATACAGAATCTGAAACAGGCTCCAGGCTCTGAGCTAGTTGTCAGCATAGAACCCGATGCAGGGCTCTAACACATGAACTGTGAGATCATGACCTGAGCCGAAGTTGGATGCTTAACTGACTAAGCCACAACCCATGTTGTGCTTAGAAAACATGTGTATTCTGCTTTTATTTGGTATGTCCTATAAATGTCAGTAAGGAATATTGACCCTTACTGATTTTCTATCTAGTTCCATCAAATATAGAGTGGGGCATTGAAATCTTGAACTATAATCATTGAATTTCCCTTTCAATTTAGTCAGACCATGTTTTATATGTATTTTGAAACTTACTTGTTAGGTGTACATATATTTATAGTTGTTGTATCTTCCTGATATGTTGACCCTTTTATCACTATGATCTGTCTCTCCTTGTCTCTAGTAATATTTACTATTTTAAAATAAAAATTTTAATGTTTTTATTTATTTTTGAGACACACACACACACACACACACACACACACAGTAAGCAGGGGAGGGGCAGAGAGAGAGAGGGAGACACAGAATCTGAGGTACGCTCCCGGCTCTAAGATATCAGCACAGAGCCTAATGTGGGACTCATAAGCTGTGAGATCATGACCTGAGCCAAAGTTGGACACTCAGCCAACCGAGCCACCCAGGCACTCCAATATTTCCCATATTTACTATTTAAAACTTTGTCATGCACAGCGAAGGAAATCAGCAACAAAATGAAAATGCAACCTACTGAATTAGAGAAAATATTTGCAAATGTATCTGATAAGGGTTACTAACCAAGATCTAGAAAGAACTCTTCACAACTCAATAGCTAACAACAATCTGATTAACTGTCTGAGCCACCCAGGTTCCCCTAACAACAATCTGATTAAAAAATGAGCAGAAGATCTAGATGGTTTTCCAAAGAAAACATGCAGATGACCAATGGGTACATGAAAAGATGCTCAGCATCTCTAATCATCAGGGAAATGCAAACCCAAACCACAATGCAATATTTCATTGTAATACCTGTTTGAATGGCTGTTATCAAAAAGATAAGAAATAACAAATGTAGTGTTGATGAGGAAGTGGAGAAAAGAAAACACTTACACACTGTTGGTGAGGATATAAATTGGTGCAGCTAATACAGATAGTAGTATAGTGGTTCCTCAAAAGAATTAAAAATAGAACTACATATGATCCAGCAGTTTAACTTCTGGGTCTTTATTTGAAGAAAATGAAAACCCTAAGTTGAAAGAAAAAAATACATGCACCCCTATGTTCATTACAGCATTATTTATAATAGCCACCAAATGGGAGCAACCTAAGTGTCCATCATTGGCTGAATATATAAAGAAATTGTGAAACACAACTTGGGCGCGTGCGCGCGCACACACACACACACACACAATATGGAATAGAAAAGAATTAAATTTTGCCATTTGCGATAATATGCCTGGACCTTGAGTCCCTCATGCTAAGTGAAATATGTCAGATAGAGAAAGACAAATACCATACAATTTCACTTATATATGGAATTGGAAACAAAAGAAAAAACACACAAGCTCATAGATGCAGAGAACAGACTGGTGGTTGCCAGAGGCAGCAAATAGAGGTAGGGTGAAGGAGATCAAAAGGTACAAGCTTCCAATTATAAAATAAATAGGTCATGGTGATGTAATGTATAGCATGGTGACCATAGTTAATAATGCTGTATTGCATATTTGAAAGTTGCTAAAAGAGTAAATCTTAAAAGCTCTCATTACAAGAAGCAAATTATGACTATGTATGGTAATAGATGTTAATTAAATTAGACTTATTGTGGTAATCATTTCACAACATATACAAATATTGAATCATTATCTTGTACACCTGAAACTGATGTTATATGTTAATTATATGTCAATTATACTTTAAAAAAAGTAAATTACTCAAAGCTTAAGAAAAGAAAAAGTTCAGGGGTGCCTGAGTGGCTCAGTTGGTTAAGTGTCTGACTTGATTTTCACTCAGGTCATGATCTCATGGTTCGTGAGATCAAGCCCTATGGGACTCTGTACTGATAGCATGGAGCCTGCTTGAGATTCTCTTTCTCCCTCTCTCTGCCCCTTCCCTGCTTGTGCTCTCTCTGTCTCCAAAAAAAAAAAAAAAAAAAAATAGAATTAAATGAAAACTGAGTTGTTTTTTTTAACCCAATTTTAGGGAGTGTTGTCTAGAAATACTTATCTGTTGTGTTAAGTAGTGTGAAAGGAGGGGAAAAGCAGATTAGGGCAACCTACAGTCAAAATCTGCAATCTTTGTGAATCTGAGCCATACATTCGCTGCCTAAAGGGAATGAGGAAGGAACCAAGTTTTTACCCTCTCAGTACAGAAAGGAGAGCAATTGTTGAAGAAAAATGAAAATCTTTTTCTTTCTTCCTCTCCACAACAGTAACAAAAAAAACCCCCATGATTAAATAACAACACAATGGGTGCCATGCCAAACCCCTATACATTTTTTTGTTATGAATTTATTTTCACTTAATCTTTTTATCTTGTGCTGCTTCTGCTATTTCTTCCATCTTCAAGTAGCTTCTGTTGTTACAGTTCTCTCATGTGGAACTAGCTTGATTTTGTTACTCCTATAATGTTTGGCTTTCTGAATTTATATTGAATAAGTCAGCTTTCTTCTCTTCTATATGAAGCAAGTATTCTTTAATGTTTTCTTTGCTGGGCTACAATACTGTTTTTTCAGCTATTTTTTTAAATGTTTATTTGTTTTTGAGAGAGAGAGAGAGAGGCAGAGGCAGAGAGTGAGGGAGACATGAAATCTGAAGCAGGCTCCAGGCTCTGAGCTGACAGCTGACAGCTGACAGCTTCAGCTGACAGCTGACAGCTTCAGCTGTCAGTGCGTGGCTCAAACCCACAAACTGTGAGATCATGACCTGAGCTGAAGTCAGACTGACGGAGCCACCCAGATGCCCCCTTTTTCAGATACTTTTAAAAAATAAAATAATTTTCCATTTTGGCACTTTCCTTTGGGTGGACTCTAGATGATTAGTATTCTATGAAGATATTACAGGTGAGAAAATATATAATACTACAAGTAGAGTATTTTAATAATAAAAATAGTAATAGCTACCCTTTATACAGTTCTTATTAAATGGTATATATAGTGCTAAATCCTTAATGATTCTTTACAATAACAATATGATGAAATCGAGACTTATAGAGGCATTGTTGTCTGTCACTTCTGCAGCTAATAGTTGATTACCAAGCCGGAATTTGAACTAAGGTCTGCTTTAACTCCAACTCTTTATTATGCTGCCCTTGACTGGCATGGAATTCAGGGTGGCTATATTCCTGTATTCTGGATATGCTGGTTCTATTAATTTGATCAAAAAATTGCATTAATCTTTTTGGCAGCAATATTGTATATGGCAGCATATCACTGACTTACATAAAGCTTGTATTGAGCTAACAACTACAAAATTTAATAAGATCTTAAATATTTGAGCTTGTGTCTGGTCTGGACTTTACCTCTTATGTAATTACTTTTCACTATAAATTGCAGGACTTTGTGTTCCTGTCTATGTCTTGGGTATTTCAGCCTAAGTTGTAGGTTGCCAGGATAAGTTTGTTTTCTTTAAATTTTATTTTATTATTATTTTTTAATAGTTTATTGTCCAGTTGGTTTCCATACAACACCCAGTGCTCATCCCCACGATAAGTTTGAATTTTGAATCTGTCATCTATAACATTAACTCTCCATCCAGATATATATGGCCACATATATCTTTGATAGGTATTTTTTTGTGTTTGTCTAGTCTTTGATACAATTTCAAACAAATTAGGGGTAAATAAAGAATCTATACAGCATATCTATTTTTTTCCCCAAACATTGTTGTTGCGTACATGTCTAAAGTCTCAGACATATGTTTGTTCATGCCCAGGGGTTTCTCTTCTTACTATTTTTAAGATAATATCACTGTATTTTAAGGTTCTGATGTTGAGGCTGTTAGGTATAATTATTGCTTTCTCGGCCTTCTGAGCAATACACTTATTCCATAGGAAATAGAGAGTTTGGTAGGTGTTCTGCTTTTGTATTAGACTCCTATTAGAAGATTTCTCAATAATTGAAACTCCTCTTCACTGTATATATTTTGGCACAAGTTTTGTCATGTTTTCTGGGAAGGTATCAAACATATTTCTTTTCTGGATAGACCACCTGTGGTATGCTGCTGTTATTATATAATTAGGTTTTTCTCTTAAGTTCTTCACTTTTGTTACTTACTATAGTTTACTGTTAAATTTATGAGTTTCTGTATAAGAGTAACTTTTGGGAAGGTCACTGGACATGGCTTCGAAAATTACTGTGTTTGGGGACTGACCATGCACTGTGAACTTGAGCAAGTCACTTAAGCTTTGTAGATCTCAGGGATCTACATATATACAGTAGGGATTTTAAAATTAGAAACTGATATCTCATATAACAAGAAATCAAAAGATGGGCAGTCTAGGACAAGTATGGTAGCTGTTGTAGCTCATTAAAATCTTCAGATCTTGGGGCGCCTGGGTGGCTTAGTCGGTTAAGCATCCGACTTTCGCTTAGGTCATGATCTCACGGTTCGTGGGTTCGAGCCCCGCATTGGGCTCTGTGCTGACTGCCAGCTCGGAGCCTGGAGCCTGTTTCAGAGTCTGTATCTCCCTCTCTCTCTGACCCTCCCCTGCTCACGCTGTTTCTCTCTCTCTCTCTCCTAAAAATAAATAAAAATATTAAAAAAAAATCTTCAGATCTTTCAGTTCACCATCCTTAGTGTATAGTCCTTTGCCCTCTTACTTCTTGACTCATTGCTACAAAATAGCTACTTTAACCCTGGGCCTCAATGTCTATCTTTTAGACACAAAGAATGGGAAAGGTTAACAGGTTGAAAGACAAAAATCCTGGTTTTCTCTTAGTGAGGTTTTGTCACGAAGGTTAAGTCCCTCTCAGGATGTCTGCATATGGCTCATTGGCCAGAACTATGTTACATGTCACCCATTGCTTCAAGGAAAGCTGGGAAATTGTTTATTGTTGTGTTTTAGTTTCTGCAGTAGAGGAAAGCAAAGAAAAGATTGTGTTTAGGGTTTGGGTCAGCTAGTCAACAATGTCTACCACATACATTCAAAGGATTATTGGAAGGAATCAGTGGTACAGTGTAATTAATATGTTTTCCTCTTGCTTTCTGTTGATGGTTTTAAAAACTAGAGCGTGTCTTGAATTATTCTAATTTTGTATTCAAGCCTCAGAAAAATCTATGAGAGTAGTTACTTGAATGTTAAATGAATTCAGTATACTACTTACAGTCTAGAAATTGGCATGAATATGTTTAGGAATAGATACTGAAATGTTTTCAACCAGCTCCCCTGTTTTCATCCAAGATTAAGTGAGAGCCATCCTCACATCTGGCTAATCTTTGTGTACTACACAATCCTAACCCTCATTATCATGGGTCTGTATTTATATCTGAGCTTCTCTATTATAGGACTCTATTGATGGGTTTGAAGATTATTTGTCTAGAACGATGTCCCACCTTTGATGCCACATACCATATTTTCTCTTTGAACATTGTTAAGCTCTTTTCTATTGCTACCATTAACATGGGCATTAGTTTTTCCTTTCCAAAGCCATTGGTGTCAAGAATGGCAGAACATATGTTTTTAGCATTTTCTCCTAAAATCTTTCAATTAGTTATGTAAAACTTGGAAGTTTCTAGAGCTATTGTCCAGATTGCTTCTGATAATTATTTGTTTATATGATAATTAGCTGAATTATATTTTAATATGCAAAAATAAACAAATAACTTTAGGGTATCAAAGTCCCCTGCTAATTGGGAAACAGTTTAGGTGACTATTTTTGAGGAAGACTATTATTCTGGAGAATACTTCTGCTTTAAGTAAAAATCTTATTGAAGTATAAAAAGCAGCCTGTTACTAATGGGAAAATAACTGGGAAAAAAGCAGACTTCCAAAGTGACTCTAGTCCTACTCTTGCTTTCTTTACTGACCTACAAAATACTTCTAGATTTAAAGAGTTATTGGGGCACCTGAGTGGCTCAGTCAGTTAAGCATCTGACTTCAGTTCAGGTCATGATCCCGTGGTTCATGAGTTCAAGCCCTGTGTCGGGCTTTGTGCTGACAGCTCAGAGCCTGGAGCCTACTTCAGATTCTGTGTTTCCATTTCTTTCTGCCCCTCCCCTGCTTGCGTGCTGTTTCTCTCTCTCTCTCAAAAATGAAACAAAAATGTTAAAAATGAAAAAAAAAAAGAGTTACTAATGAGTCAGAATGCAACTAGAGGCACATGAAAAATAGCAGCTAAGGATAGAATGGTTGCCCTAATTTGAGCTGAATAGTCTGGCTGGTAGATTTGGAAGCAGGTCACATATCCTGAATGTATATGCAGGAGCTATCACCTGGTCCTACAGCATGATGTAGAGGAGATAATTATAGTCACTAGTTTTCAGACAAAGTTGTATTATTTTTTTCCATGGAGAATGGTAAAAGATGTTAAGTAAAGGCCCCAGGAAGTAAATAAGTCTTGGAGGTGAGATCGAGAAAAATGGAGGAGAATCTTAAATGAAGTCAGAGTGAGGTAATAAAACAGAAATTGCCAAGGAATTTGGAAATGACTAGAGAAACTTACAGGATGTATCATGAAGTTGGAGACTCTTCAGGTTTATTACCCTTTGTATCTCTTCATTCTGATGAAATATGATAGTTTATAAATTCTGTCATTTTGGGTGAAACAAGTCTTTGATGTGTATATGGTTTTTGTTTTGTTTTGTTTTTGCTGCCTGCCTTTATTTCTTTTTGTAGACATTGTTCGAAGTGATGTTGCCTTGGATAAACAGAAAGGCTGCAAGATTGCTCAGCACCCTGATGTTATGCTGGAGCTCCAGCGGGAGAAGGCAGCTCAAATGCATCTTGTTCTTCTAAAGGAGCAATTCTCTAATACTTACAGTAATCTCATATTAACAGGTAAGGCTATTGGAGTCGTCTGGAATCTTAAGCACTGTAGATTGATGGCCTCCATTAGTTAACAACTTGATTGTTTGGAAGACACTAAAGTGGGATCTAGATGAGCCCATATCTGTCTGTCTCCATTCACTGTATCCCTTTTTAAATTGTGATGACTTTTGTCTTCCTATAAGAAATATTTCTTGTAGTTTGCAGATGTATTTTGGCTTGAAGTTATATGCAAGTCAGCATGTGTGTTCTCAAAAGACAGAACCAATGAAAACCGAATGAAGCCTTGTAAAAATATGAGTTTTTAGATGAGTGCCAGTGGATTTGAGAGAATTACTAAATTTGGTGTCTAAGAAGCAGCTATTTTCCTCTTTCTGTGTATGCCCTTTCTATGAACTCAGTGAACATAAAGATGAAATGTAAAAGAGATAATGATCCACAGGCTGAGCTGAGAATGTTCTATTCCTGGTGGAGTTTGAAAATATCTGGAGAATTTGATTTTCTTTTTAAGAGCAAAGAGGCTATAAGACAGTCATACTCCCTTACATCCTTGGTTCAAGGAGGGACGTGAATTTGTGTGAGAGCTCAAAGGAGAAAAAACTTTTCACAAGGCTGCCTGCAAGCTTTGCTGGTAAAGAGCATGTGAATTGCATGCTTTTGTCAAGCTTTGGAGAAGATTCTAATAGCAGACTAATGTGAGAATAATGGAGGACTTGAGATAGATTAAGAAGAGCAGTGTCAGTTACTTTGATTTTCTTGAGAGCATGCAAGGCATACCTGCATTATATTGATGTAAATAAAGTTTAACAAATCAAAAGTGTGTGTTTCCCCTTGTTTATGAATACTTAATATTCAAAAAATGAAATGTCTGACAGGCTGTGAACATCTCACACTTATTTTTGTAAACTTCAAGTTAGGACAATTTTAAAATTTTTATAGGCTTCCTGGCATTTCATCAGGAATTACTGAGTGGCAACCAAATTGTTTTACTTTGAAAAAGCATAAGCCTCTTCCAACTTTGCATCGTGTACCTGATGGAAAACCCAACAGCATTAGGTGAAAGCCAGATTTAAATGTGCTTTGGTGAGCAGAGAAGAGGATTATAGATTTCATAACTATAGGCTTTTTTTTTTTTTTTTTTTGCTCTTAGATAAGTTTTTAAGGAGGGAAAACTCAAGAGTGATTTATGGCCAATGTATTATTTCCCTAAGTTGGTTTCCCTAAGTTAAAGTTCAGATGTTTGAAAAGAACATAAATTTTTATCCAAATTTCTTCATTCTGTCTAAGGTATACAAATGTACATATATTAATATTTTCCAATTCAGTTATTAAAAATGAAATATTTTTATTCCATCCTTATTTTAATTTTAGATCCATATTAAAGAGGTCAGATCTTGTGTTCTTTAATGTGGCATAGAAAAGGCTTAAGGTAATTCTAACCCTAAACTGTGGATCCAGAGTGTGGCTTGAAGGCATATTATCTTTGAAAACACAAGTGTTCTATTGAGCTCAATGGAATCTTTTCTAATTCTCAGTAACATAATCCCTTTGAATGTTTATTCGCAGTTCAAACTGTTGGAATCAACATTGTCAACTTTTACCCTGACAACTTGCTTACTTTCCACTAAACAAACTTACCCTAGAGAAGAGCCTCTTTCCTGCTCTTACTTTTCCCTAGCTGCTTCAAAGAGTCCTCAGGCATTTTCCACATTTTTCACCCAAATGCTTGTACAGAGGTGGTACCTTACTACAGACAGAGCATTTGGTGTGCCCCAGCTTGTTTACATGAAAGTTCAAAAGGTTTTGGTTCCAGGTGTTGGGAAGAGCTGTAGCCATTTCAATTTAGCACCAGTGGTAAAACTATTTTAATGTCCTTTAACTAAGTCTTTGATTTTACACAGTGTGGTTTCCTAATTGTTATGAAGTTTAATCCTTGATTTCTTGTATAAATTTTGAGAACATGGTCTCCAGACAGCTAAACATAATATTTAAACATAACTAAACTAAGTTTTGTAAATATTTCCCTTTTCAGTGATGAATGTATATTGGTAAGGAGGGTGAGGTTGAAGGGGCAGAGACCTCTCAAATGAAGTGACTTTCTTTACCAACATGTTCAGAACACCTACTCTAGGATTTCTGCTTGGTGATGTTCTACATATTTTCTATAACTCTGGCATAATATTTGAAATGTCTGTAATGCAAGTATTTATGTGGAACAGGATGAGGAAACTGGGCCTCCAAAATCATAGAAAGAGATCATTTTCTTCATGACTCTGTCATCCCCTCAATCCTTCTCAATTATTTACAGAATTTCATGTGTATGAGTAGCAGTGTATCATAATCGTTTTCTGGTCAATTAGTGGTATATTCTTTATTTTAAAATCGGATGAATAAGATCATAGTGTAGGAAAAATTAATAAAGCAACTGAAATATCAGATGGTTAAAAGCATAGTTAAAAATGATAGTTTTTACCCTCCATCTCACCAGCAAGTCCCCATTCTTAGATGTTCCATCTTTAGCATCAGCATTGAGGTAGGAGGCGTGCCTTTATATTCTGCATTCCAGCTCATCATCTCTCTTAAACAGCCACCTCCTAGATGAGGGCAAATTATATTTCTAGCTTTGAAGGTCTTCTGACCATCCAATAAAAGGAAACAACTCTCCAGTCCTTAGTGACAACCCAATTAAGAGAAACTAGTAACAGTTGTTTAATGTGTATCTTATTGAAGTATTCCTCCTTATAGTTTTAGAAAAGTGGAGTGTATTTTGTGTGATATTAAATATTTCTTAATGTGTTCATGTGAATGATTTACATAACAATCGAAATAATGTTAGCCTCATCTAATATAGTGAGTTTTTGAAGTGAATGCCAAGGTTTTGGGAAGGTGATGGAGTAATACCAGTAGAACATCAGTGATAGAACTATTTTAAATGATGATGAGTTGCATCCTGTACTTCTCACACTAACTCAACAGCACAAGGATGTAGTGTCCTGTTTGTCTGGAGCATTTAAGAAAGAAGGGGATTATTCTTCCATTTCTTTGTGTTCTCTTGACTCTTTTTTTTAATGTGCAATCATTTGATTTATAAAAAGATGCAACATAATTCAAAATGATATAAAATATCAATTTCAAAACAACATCAAAAAATGAGTGTATTTAACCATACTCAGCTCATAACAGAGCAAATGGGTAAGGAGAATAATTCATGTTACAGCGTATTGCTCTATGAACTGGCAACAGAAAAAGTTGGTAAAGGAAGGCACAGGACCTCTATCTTTAGAGTATTAGAATTAGAACTGAGGGGCTCCATAATCATCTGGCATCCACTCAATGTTGTACCTATGGTTAGAAATGTACATGATGGGAACTCCAGGGATCTTCCGGATCCTTCGTTTAAGGTCCTGGTCAACTGTGGCCACAATGTAACATTTGTGCTGAGTTACTCTTTGTACTAAGCAGTCATCTGCATAGGTTCCTTTGTATGTGCCTGGTAATTGTTCAAATCTTGGGTACTTGGCAATCCTTAGAGCCACTCGATACTTTTGCCCCCAATTTCTCAATTTCAGCCATTACACAGTCAGTTATACAAGGGATACACTTGGCATACAGACAGTCCATCATTGGTTGTACTAAATCAAGTTTGGCTTTAATGGAAAAGTTGATAAATTTGGTATCAACCAGGATGTGGTAAGGTGGGCCCAGATTTGTGTTATATTGGAAGAATAAACAGGAAGGATGTTGGGGGACTTCTCTTTCCTTGAGTGCACTGGAATCTTTCTTTTCTTTCTTTTTAGGTTTCAATCTATTCTTCTCTTTAAGCCTCTGATCTCGGAGACTAAGCATTTGCTTCATGGTCGCATACTTTCTTGCTTTCTTTTGCTTCCCCATGTTCACGCCGCACTCTAGTTTCTCTGTGTTCTCATGGCTCTTAATGTAATAATGTTCTGTAAGTTGGTTGGAAATGTCCTGCTGTTTATATGATGAATGAATTCACTTGGGATAATTTTGACATTTAATTAATAACTTTAATACGTTCAGATTCAGTATTCATTTCCCCTTGCTCCACACCCATAGTTTTTGAGGTGTAAATTGAATTTTCATGGTAGATTCCTACAATCAAATGAAAAAGCCAGCCGTAAGGGGGAATGTATTTTCTAAGATTTTGTTTAGAACATAAGCTTCTAGAGGATAAGGAATGTCATATTTGTACAGAATTCTGTATAGTACATAGAGCATAGTGAGTGATCTTGAAATGAGGTCAGATTTAAACAAAATTTATTTATGCTGTGAAGTCATAGTCAACCCTCTGTGACTAGGCAGCCTGACTAAAGCCCTTGTAAATGGATGGCATTACCTAAGATGCTTTCCAGGATTCTTTTATGAGGACTCTTGTCATGTTAATTGCTGCTACTTTTTGTTTTATAGCCCCTCTCAGTCATTAGATTCCAGAGTGGATTGGAATGCCTATGGTCAGCTTTACTGTGTTACTGTAGCAGATGAATTGAGCAAAAGAGGCCCATGCTTCTCTGTTGTGGCCTATTCTAACTTTAGTTGAGCAGAGGGCTCAAATCAGTGGAATGAGAACTGTTCTTTCAGTTCCCAGAAATCATAATATTAGCTAAGAAGACTGTTCCCAGTTCTTTTAAAATTATTTGCATTGGAGGTGCCTGGGTGGCTTAGCTGGTTAAGCATCTGACTTTGGCTCAGGTGTGATCTTGCTGTTCCGGAGTTTGAGCCCCAAATCAGGCTCTGTGCTGTCAGATTCTGTGTCCCTTTCTCTCTCTGCCCCTCTCCTGCTCGTACTTTGTCTCTTTCTAAAAAAAATGAATAAATATTAAAACAATTTAAAATTATTTGCATTGTATTCTATAGTGTAGAATATAACATACATTATTTAACCATTTTCTTATCAATGTACATTAATTTATATCCATGTTGACACATTTATTTCTGTAGATTCTGTAGATTCCTCAATCTACAGAAATAGTAGTGGGATGTCTGAGTCAAAAGCTATGTATTTTAAACTTTTATAAAATCAAGTTTTTTGTGGTATAATTTATATGAATAAAAAATAAATTTTGACAAATGTATCTGTCATAGAGTTGTAGAGCCACCACCACCTCAAGATTTCCCTTGCCCTAGAGGTTCTCTGGTCTCCCTTTCAGTCAGTCTCCTCCCACCTCCCCGCCCCCAGTCCTTAGCTCTATGTGATCTGATATTTGCTCCTAAATGTCATATAAATGGAATAATAAAGTGGTTGTGTGTCTGATTTCTTTCATTGAGCATATTGTTTTTTTTGAGATTCATTCACTTGTTGATAAATCAGCATTTCATTCCTTTTTATTGTGAATATGCTACAACTCATTTATCTATTCCTCTGTTGATGGACATTTGGTTTGTTTCTAGTTTGGTGATTATGAATAAAGCCACTATAAACATTTGTTCTCAGCTCTTTGTGTTGACATATTTTTTCTTTTCTTTTAGGTAGGTACCTAAGTGTGGGAATGCTTGATTTCATGGTGTCTGTGTAACTTAAAAGAAGTTGTCAGATTGTTTTCCAAAGTGGCTGAAACTATCTTGCATTCTAGTAGTATGTGAGAGTTCTAGTTCATCCACATTTTTGCCAACAATTAGTATTGTCTGTCTTTTAAATTTTAGTTACTCTAGTGGGTATGTAGGAGCATCTCATGTTTTAATTGCAGTTTACCTTATGGCCAGTGGTACTGAGCATCTGTGTTTATTTGCCATCTGTGTATCTCCTTTGGTAAAGTGTCTGTTTTAGCCTTTTGCCTATTTAAAAAATAATGAGTTGTTTTCTTACTATTGAGTTTGAAAGTTCTGTATATATTTTGGGCTGCAAGTCCTGTTTCAGATATACAATTTGAAAATTTTTTTTTCGGTGACTGTATTTTTATTAATAGTTTCTTTTAGAGAGCAGAGTTGTAATTTTGATGAAGTCCAATTTATGAATTTTTTATGATTTGCATTTAAAATTGTGATGCACCTTGCCAGATAATTTTTAGAAAAGGTTATAGCAATTCTCATTCCCACTAGCAGTGTAAGAGAGCAGTTATTTCCTAGCATTCTCATGAACACTGGGTATCAGTGCTCTTTTCCAGCTTTCTAAGCCTAACAGGTGAGAACTATTATCTCATTGTTGCAGTTTTCTGATGATAGCCAAAGAGAGTATTATTTTCACATATTTATTGTTGACTTGCATTTTGTTTTGTGAGTTACGTTCATGTTTTTTGCCTCCCCCTTTTTAAATTTTTGGTGTTGATCAGTTTGTAAATACCTTTGTGAATTAGGAATGTTAATCCTTTGTCAAATGTATTGCAAACCATTTTCCTCCTTGGATATCATTTATTTTTTTACTCTGTTTTTAATTTAGAGTTTTTGTCTCTTACTGTCACTGGAATTTATGTTTATATTAGTGTGATGTAAGTATATCACATTATTTTCTTACAAGGTATGAATGCACTGTTTAAAAATAAAGCATTCTTTTGCCACTGAATTGAAACATCATATATGTTATATATTATACTCCCACATATATGTGTACCTATTTGTGAACTCTCTTTTCTGTCATTTTTCTATTTTTTATTTCTGTGCTAATGCTATACTGTTTTGATATCTGGTAAGGTTGTTAACCACTCTTCCGTTTTTCCCTCCAAGATTTTCATAGCTATTCTCATATAATTGCTTTTTGAAAGGAGTTTCTCATTTCTTCCCATTCAAGGTACTCATCACTGTATTCTGATTGGAATTGCATTCAATTTATAACTTGATTTGGAGGGGATTGATATTTTTCTGATATCAAGTCTTTCACTTAAGAATATGGTATATATCTCCTACTTGTTCAGTTCTTGTTTTATGTCATTTGAAAATATTTCATAATTTTTTCCTGGGCTTTTTAAATTTAACTTATTCTTTAATTATTTTATACTTTTACTGATGTTGAGAGTGAACTTCTTTCTCTTTATAATTTATTTCCAGGGTAGAAAGAAGCTATTTATCAAAAACAAAGTTAGATTTTTGTCTCTTTTCTAAATTTTTAACAAATATTTTCCTTTACGTTTCTAAAAACTTCACAAGCAATATTAAAAAAATAGTGGTGATGGTTGCTTTTCACATGATTTCAATGAAATTACTTCATTATTTCATATATGTAAATATCTGAATATTTATCCACGAAATACTTTAAAGTCAAAGTATATTTTTTCAAAATGAGAACTTTATTCTTATTTATGATTATAATATAGATAAATATTTTTATCAGTATTCTTCTAGACATCCCTCTATCCATACACACATGTATACCTAAGTTAGAAACATTAGGAAACACATACACGTAACTTTTTATACAAACCAAGTAATATAATTATAATGCATGCCTGTTAATTTGTGACATTCTTTCTCTTAATGTTTTGTGAACATCTTTCTATATCAAAGAATATAGGCTCATATTCTTTTTAATGGCCACATTAGAATGGCATTTTATGAGTATATTGTAATTACTTAACTGATCTGTTGGTAGACATCATCGTTGTCTTTAATTTTTCATGATTTTAAACAATGTTGTGATGAACATCATTACTACAATTCCTAGAAGTATGAGTGCTATGTCAAAGGAATGCACATTTAAAATTTTGATACATTTAGTAAATGAACTTTTAGGAAGGTCATGTCACTTTATACTTACACCAATAATGCATGAGAGGAAACTCATTTATTTTGTCTTTTGCTAATGATTATTTTCCATCTTATTATTATATGTGTAAGTGTAATAGATAATAATTGATACGGTATGGTTGTTTCTAATTATAGTTCACAATTACTAATGAGGTTAACAGTTTTTGATATTCTTTGTTGTTTTTATTTATTCTATGAATTTTCCATTTCTTTAGCCCACTTTTTTTTATCGGGTTATTGGTCAATTTCTTATTCAATTATAAGATCCTTTTTATATGTTAGTGATAGTAATCCTTTGTCATGTATATTGCAAAAAAGTGTATTCTTGGGCTTAAAATTTTTTTTTTGTTGAGTGCATAGTCTTTAAGTTTTGTTTTTTTCTGTATCTCACTTCCTCTGTGCTCATCTCTTGCAGGCTAGCAGTTTGGATCTTGTCTCTATTGCCTTTGGTGTTTCTGCCTCAGAACCAGGTTTTATAGTAGTGTTTGATTCTGCTTTTGGTGATATTTGGGGTGTTGTACATCCAGCCTTTGGGCCACATGGCCTGCCTGAATTCTCGTTGTCCTGCAGTCCCTCTCGTCACTTTTCCCTGGCCACTTCTCATCAGTTCATGTCTCTGGGTATCAGATTAGCAGAGTTTTTAAAATTTTTTTTCCCCCACTTAATGAGTCCCACTCTGGTCTTCCATATCTCCCATGGCACTTTTTATTGCATTATCTCTTAGCAGTCCAATTACTGGCTGCCACTGTGACAGTGATGAGGTTGGCAGGATTGGAGCATAGGCTACTTTAGATATGGCGGTCAGGGAAGGCCTCTCTTAGCTGAGACTTTCCAGCTGTGTTACCAACCATTAGTATGTTCTCTTTTTTTTTAATTAAAAAAATGTTTATTTCTGAGAGAGGGAGACAGAACAAGCACGGGGTGGGCAGGGGCAGAGACACACACACACACACACACACACACACACACACACAGAATCTGAAGCAGGCTCCAAGCTCTGAGCTGTCAGCACAGAGCCCAACGCGGGGCTCAAACTCATGAACTGTGAGATCATGACCTGAGTCGAAGTCGGACGCTCAACTGACTGAGCCACCAGGGGTCCCTCTCTTTCTTTTTTCTTTTTTTTTTTTTTAAGTTTATTTATTTATTTTGAGAGGAGGTAGGGGCAGAGAAAGGAGGAGAGAGAGAGAATCCCAAGCAGGCTCCACCCTACCAGTGTGGAGCTGGCATATGGGATGCATACTAACGAACCATGATAGCATGACCTGAGCCGAAATTAAGAGTCAGATGCTTAATAGACTAAGCCTCCCAGGTGCCCTGACCATTAGTGTGTTCTAAGCATAACTGTTCCTATCATTAATAGGAATATGGGTAATATGTAATATGTGCGTTGCTTTTTTTTTTTTTTCTTGAGTTACTTTTGGAAATCATTGTCTCAGAGTGTGTGAAAACTAGAGGAATAGTGTTCTGACCTTGTGTTTGAATAATAATATGAGTGTGAAAATATTTCATAAATGAATCTGCTTCATCTCTTTGTTAGTGAAGGAACTATAGTGTCTCTTGGTGCAGAAATGTGCAAATATTTGGGCAACTTGTAAGTCCACTCATATGTTGGTTCAGCACATGAGCTTTGGAATCAGACAACCTGTGTTTGACTCTAGAATAGCAGCTTACCAGCTTTCTTATCTTGGACAAGTTTTTATTCTCTCTTTAGCTTGATTTCTCCAGGAATAAAAGGTGTTTATATTTTACCTACCTCAGAGAATTATTTGTGGAGTAAATGAGATTGTGTACATAATTCTTTAGCACAGTGCCTGGTGTATAGTAAGTGTCTGCTATATGTCAGATTTATTATAATGATTCATTTACTATGCTTTCTAATGCACATATATCTCTTGGGTAGCTGAGTTTCTTTTCTGGTACTGAAATTTGTCTGTTTTTAAAATGTCTGTTGACACAGTATGGTAGGATAAAACTAATCAGTAACAATTTTGAGTTCTGCTAACTTGTGGTAACTTCGTGACGAAATCTTCCTATTACTCCTAGATAATTTTCAGTTATCTAGGATGTATGTAAGCCTCAGTAAAATAAAGCACAAAGAGTCACTCAGTCTTACAGAAAAGAAAGGTCTGAAAGTATGTCCTGTGGGAAGTGTTCATAATTTTTTGGTCAAGCGTTTTGAGTTCCTTGAAGCATGACACTAACTAGATGAACATTACTTGGTATTAGAATTTTCCTGATTACCCTAAAATGAAGCTCTGATGCTGAGCAGAACAGAAATTAGGTGGTATTCTACATATTAGAATGAACCTAATGCTGTTACCAACATAATGAAATGTCTGCATGAAAGTCAATGACCATACACAAGTGCATAGCCATGAGGTTAAATAAATAGCACATAACTAGAAGTTCCCCTTTTCTGCAGCTGCTTTATGGTTTTAAGTACAAAGATACATTAAGTTGCTTGTAAGTCCTCTGTTGAACCATCACATAAGTGAAAAACATTTTTTCAATAAACTCTTACCAGGTTTAACAGACATAAAATTACACTTCAGTGAATATCAGAAAATATGTAACATAAGAAAAAAGGATATAATTATAAAAACTACATTTTGTACATTAAAATCATTGTATTGACAATATAGTCACTAAAGGATATCTTTCAAAAATATCCTTTCTTCTCTCAAAATTAGATTTCGGAGCATTGATTGATTTCTCTCCCAAGTTGATGCAAGCTTGTCTGCATAAATCACAGAATGAACTTCCTTGTTTTCAGGAGTATTTGTGTTAGAGGATTATTTCTTTTTCATCCATGGTCTGTAAAAGATGATATAGGAAGGAGTCCTTTGAATACATTTTTAAAAAGAATTTTTTTTTTAGTTTATTTTTTGAGAGAGACAGAGACAGCACTAAGGAGGAGGAGCAGAGAGAAAATCCCAAGCAGGATCCGTGCTGCCATGCAGAGCCTGATGCGGGGCTCAAACCCATGAAAACTGCAAGATCATGACCTGAGCTGAAACCAGGAGTCAGACACTCAACCGACTGAGCCACCCAGGCGCTCCATCCTTTGAATTCATTTTAATTCTCTTGTTCTCTCATTGTGAAAGCAGTTTCTCTTAGGTTCTTTCATTTGGACTGATGACATCACATCAAACATAATTGAATAATAGCAATTATTTGGACAGTGAATTAAATGCTGAAAGTTCTCTACAGGCCTGGCTGAACTCAATGGTGGATTTTAGAGTATTTAGGTCAGTGATCTCCAAAGACCAGGCAGCTGTGGGAGAAGGTGTATAGGTACTCCAGGAGATGTGCAGGTAAAACCCCATTAAGAGGGGGAGTTTTTCTAATAATTACACAACCATCTTGTCAGACATTTATTAGTTGTGTACATTTTTTAATTTATTCTGAGAGTGGATTGAGAATTTTCATAATTGGGAGGAATTGATATTATTGAAAATAATCTGTTCATTTTCAGTGTAATTCAACACATTGCAGTTCACATGTGCCCAGTTAATTGGATTTAAAGAGATTTTGGAAAAGAAATTAATATGGTTCTAGTAATGCCAACACAAAGGAACACAAAGAAAATTGCAAAGCTGATGATTTTTTTAAAAAATTTTTATTTATATTCCACTTAGTCAACATACTGTGTGATATGAGTTTCAGGTGTACAATTTAATGATTCAGCACTTATGTACAATCTTTGTCAGCTAGATAATGAGGTAAAAATAATCAAGACAAGAAGTTGTCCAAAAATTTTTGAATTATCAAGAAGACTTTAAAAATTGGGGTGCCTGGGTGGCTCAGTCGGCTGAGTGTCCGACTTTGGTTCAGGTCATGATCTCATGGTTCGTGGGTTTGAGCCCCGTGTCGGGTTCTGTGCTGACAACTAGCTCAGAGCCTGGAGCCTGTTTCAGATTCTGTGTCTCCCTCTCACTCTGACCCTCCCCTGCTCACGCTGCCTCTCTCTCTCTCAGAAATAAACATTAAAAAAAATTTTTTAAATAAAAATTGAATTTATATATTATTTTTAATAATATGTCTTATTGAAAGTTTGATAATACCCAGATATTATTATTAATACTATTTTCAAAATAGGAGCAAAAAGATTTTTGAACCATTATCAAAATAAAACTTTAAAATATTCTTTCTTTAATTTTTAGCTAGTGATTAATTAAAAGTTTTTATTTTATATTTTATGTTGTAACTAAAATATAATTGCAGTAGGTGCATGTGTAATACATATGTATTACATATTTGTAATTATGTATTTTATATATTAATATATATGATATATATATGATATATATGGATGATTTATGATAAAAATGTTTTAGTGATGTGCAGTCAAATTTGGAGACTACCAACCCATGAAGTTCCTCAAAGCAGCATAAGAGGGTAAATGTGAGCAGGAACTTTGGGGTTAAACAGACCCAAGATTTGATCCTGGGCTGACCATGTATTAGTTGTGTAAACCTTGTGCAAATTACTTAATCTCATTCCCATTTTAATATATTTAATAAAACATTTAATAAATATGTTCATTTATTTAGAGAGAGAAAGAGAGAGAGCACAAACACATGAGCAGGGGAAGGGCAGAGAGAGAGGAGGAAGAGAATCCCAAACAGGATTCATGCTGTCAGTGCAGAGCCTGACACGGGGCTTGAACCCATGAACCATGTGATCATGACCTGAGCTGAAATCAAGTCTGTCCAACTGAAAAAGAATTCTGAAGTTAATTAATTTATATAAGTAGTCCAGAAATTTTATTGAAGGGCCACTTTGTCTTATGCAGGGGTAGGCACTCACATTGTGGAGGTGAATACATTAATGTTTCAGCCCCAGACAAGCCTGCTGTTTATGAGTGTGACTGACAGGCAGATCTATGACAATTCAAGGAGAGAGTAAGTGTCCTATTCACAGATGTGGGGGCCTGGAGTAACTTGGTGTGGGGAATAGGGAAGTACCTGAGTCCTGAAGGAAGATTATGAATTGTAAAATGAATGAGAAGATGCAGCTTAATATTATTGAAAATGTGATACATCATTTAATTCTCTAAGGACTATTGAAGACTTCCAAGTTCCTGTAGTAAAAGTGTCATTTATAGGAGTATCCAATGTAAGAAACCTTTTCATGCTAAGAGGATTAGGCTATAGGATAAATCCCAATATTCATTTTTAGTGGCTCAGTGGTAGTTGCTTATATGGTCTCTTTTTAGGGCAACAATTAGATTTTAGGAATGAACAATGGAGAGAAACAGTATTCCCCTGTTATATGCTTATATTTTTAATAGAATTATAATTGTTTACCTAGATAATAATATAAATTGTCCATGAAATGCTATGTAGAGAGAAATCAGAAGAAACATTTCTAAATAGGATGGGTATGCTGTGTTACTAAAATAAACTGTTTTTTTTTTTTTTAAACAATATCTTCTCTTTTTCTTGTGGGTTGCTGCAGATCATTTTCAGTTTTCCCTCTTTGTAGTTTATACAGATTAGTCTGAAGTTACGAAATACCTGCTTAGTACTTTCTTGTTAATCTTTCTGAACACAATAAGCCTTTCAACAGACCCTCAGATCCTTTTAGCACAAGTGTTCTCCAACTACCTAGTTTTGTGTCTTTGTATTTCTTTATTCTCAGCTATTAAGTTGACGGTATCTTCTTTTTTTAAAAATAGTTTATTGTCAAGTTGGTTTCCATATAATACCCAGTGCTCATCCCCACAAATGCCCTCCTCCATACCCATCACCCTCCTTCCCCTCCCCCCCCCCCATCAGCCCTCAGTTTGTTCCTGGCATTCAAGAGTCTCTCATGGTTTGTTCTTTTAATATGATAGGTATTTTTTTGTATTCTTTAATGATTCGGGTAATACGGTGGAATTAAGAATAAAAGAGGCATGTAAGAAGCATTCATCTAGTGTAGATTATGTTATATTAAGGAATTCGTAGTAAAAGATTCAACGTCTGTGAAAGGAAAGATAAAAAGCACTGGAATTGAAATCCAGCATATATGCTAAATATAAAAGCTCTTTAAAAATATGAAGTGCATATTTTTCACTCACCTGTATCTTACATCAGAATTTAATGATGAACAGACAAGATTGAATCAGATTTGGGATGCCTGCGTGGCTCACTTGGTTAAATGTCCAACTTTTGGTATTGGTTCAGGTCATCATTTCATGGTTCATGAGATGGAGCCCCACATCTGGCTCTGTGCTGACAGTGCAGATTCTCTCCCTCTTCCTCTCCCCCTCCCCAGCTTGTGTGTGTGCTTTCTCTCTCAAAATAAACAAACATTTGAAAAAAAAGATTGAATCAGATTTGAAAATGGAAAAGATGGAAAAGAAAGACAGGCTCAATGGGAGGAATAAAGCCACCAGTTATAGCTGTAGAAGTCCTCCACCCCTATTTCAGAGTCTTGACAACTTCATAAGGAGATAGCAACTTTTCCAGTCTGCATTTTTGGAAGGCAGAAGACCTGACATTAGTTGCTAGTTCCTCTACTTATTCATGTTTTGATTTAGGACATGCCACTTAATTCCTGTGAATCCATTTTCTTATATGTAAAATGGGAATAATGATTTCTGTCTAGCTAACTCATAGGATTGTTTTTAAGATTAAGTGAAATAATGTACATAGAAGTAATCTGCAAATTATAAAATCCTATTGTGAGGGAGTATGATTATAAAGAGATAGCCTTAAGTGTTAACTATATTATGTTTAAGGAAATAGTTTATAAAGATTACTGATTCATATGGGACATGTACCCCAATGTTTATAGCAGCACTTTTAACAATAGCCAAATTATGGAAAGAGCCCAAATGTCCATCAACTGATGAATAGATCAAGAAGATGTGGTTTGTATATACAATGGAATACTACTTGGCAACGAGAAAGAATGTAATCCTGCCTTTTACAACAACATGGATAGAACTGTTGTTCACTATTATGCTAAGTGAAATAAGTGAGTCAAAGAAACACAGATAATTTTTCACTCATATGTGGAACTTGAGAAACTTAACAGAAGACCACGGGGGAAGGGAAGGGGAAAAATAGTTTCAAACAGAAAGGGAGGCAAACCATAAGAGACTCTTAAATACAGAGAACAAACTGAGGGTTTATGGTGGGGAGGGGGGAAATGGGTGATGGGCATTGAGGAGGGCACTTTTTGGGATGAGCACTGGGTGTTGTATGTAAGTGCTGAATCACAGGAATCTACTGATCTCACGGTTCGTGAGTTTGAGTCCTGCATGGGCTCTCTGCTGATAGTGCAGAGCCTGCTTGGGATTTTCTCCCTCTCTTGCTGCTCCTCCCCTGCTCTCAAACTTAAAAGAAGACATGGACTTTTCTAGTATTACTGAAATAACGATGCCTTTTACAATATAAAAGAGGCTTTGCTTATTAGCTTTATAGGTATTCAGGAGATGCAGAAGTTCTTTAATCAAAAGGATGCTTTTTTTCCCCCTGTGAAGAAAAACATTTATTCCAATTTTTACTCTTTTTTTAAAAATTAAAAAAATTTTAATATTTATTTTTATTTTTGAGAGACAGGGGGAGACAGAGCATGAGCAGGGAATTGGCAGGGAGAGAGGGAGACACAGGATCTAAAGCAGGCTCCAGGCTCTGAGGTGTCAGCATAGAGCCCGATGTGGGGCTTGAACCCACAGACTGTGAGATCATGACCTGAGCTGAAGTCGGATGCTTAACTGACTGAGCCACCCAGTCACCCCTCCAATTTTTATTCTTTATTTAAAAAATGTTTATTTATTTTTAAGAGAGAAAAAGAGTGTGTATGCAAGTTGTGAGAGGGGCAGAGAGAGTGGGAGGGATAGAGAGAATTCCATTCAGGCTCTGTGTTGTCAGCACAGAGCCAGATGTGGGGCTTGATCCCATGGACCGTGAGATCATGACCTGAGCCAAAATCAAGTCAGACGTTTAACCAACTGAGCCATCCTGGTGACCCTATTCCAATTTTTGCAGTTGAGAGAACACAATTCCTGGAATGTATTTCAGTGCCCCACAGTATGGATTGTCCCCATTGTTGCAAATGTTTCATCAGTCAACTCAGAAGAGATCTACTAAGATGTGTGTAAAATCTAGATCATATAGATGGATAAATTAATATAGTAGAAGGAGACCCATATTAAGGATATTCTTAATTTCAGTGGGAAAGTTACTTAACAAGTCTAGACTTAATTTTCTCATCTCTAAAATTGGCAACAAATTACTAGCTACCCTATAGAAGTGATTTGAGAACTGTATGTAAGTAGAGCACTTAGAAAAGTGCCTGACATGCCATGAGACTCTGTGAATTGTAGCTCTAGTATTATTTTTGTTGTTGACAAAATATAGTAGAATGCTGGATAAAAGAACACATTTTTAAATTATGTACTAATGTTTTTTGGGTGTGGAGTTTGGTGAGTTCCTTATAGATTTTGGAAACTAGCCCTTTATCTGATATGTCATTTGCAACTATCTTTTCCCATTCCGTCAGTTACCTATTAGTTTTATTGTTTCCTTTGCCATGCAGAAGCTTTTTATCTTGATGAGGTCCTAGTAGTTCATTTTTGTTCTTAATTCCCTTGCCTTTGGGGATGTGTCAGGTAAGAAATTGCTGCGGTTGAGGTCAAGTAGGTTGTTTCCTGCTTTCTCCTCCTACGCTGTTGGTGGGATGTAAACTGGTGCAACCCCTCTGGAAAACAGTGTGGAGGTTCCTCAAAAAATTAACAATAGGGGTGCCTGGGTGGCTCAGTCGATTGAGCGTCCTACTTCAGCTCAGGTCATGATCTTATGGTTCGTGGGTTCGAGCCCCATGTCGGGCTCTGTGCTGACAGCTAGCTCAGAGCCTGGAGACTGTTTCAGATTCTGTAACTCCCTCTCTCTCTCTGACCCTCCCTTGCTCATGGTGTCTGTCTCTCTCTCAGAGATAAATAAAACATTAAAAAAATTAAAAAAAGATTAACAATAGAACTCCCTATGACCCAGCACTAGCACTGCTAGGAATTTACCCAAGGGATACAGGAGTGCTGATGCATAGGGGAACGTGTACCCCAATGTTCATTGCAGCCCTCTCAACAATAGCCAAAACATGGAAAGAGCCTAAGTGTCCATCAACTGACAAATGGAACAAGAAGATGTGGTTTATCTATACAACGGGATACTACATGACAATGAGAAAGAATGAAATCTGGCCATGTGTAGCAACATGGATGGACTGGACGGTGTTATGCTGAGTGAAATAAGTCAGGCAGAGAAGGACAGATACCATATGTGCACGTATAGGTGGTTAGGGGGAACTTAACAAAGGACCGTGGGGGAGAAGAAGGGGGGAAACAGGGGGGGAGAGGGAGAGAGGCAAACCATGAGAGACTCTTGAATGCTGAGAACAAACTGAGGACTGATGGAGGTGGGGGGGGAAGGTAAGGGGGGTGATGGGCCTGGAGGAGGGCACTTGTGGGGATGAGCACTGGATGTTTTATGGAAACCAACTTGACAATAAACTATTAAAAAAATAAATTATGTACTAATGTATATTCAGTGATATCTTAATCAGGTATTAAATTGGTTTTTTAAAATTGAAATTAAGAAAAAACCCCCACCATATTACAAAATTAACTGCTGGATGATTTCAATTTGTTTCAAAAAGGAATAGATATAATTTTGTGAAGATCTGAAGAAGCTATATAAAAATACTGTTTATGTTTGAGTGATACATTATGGATGATTTTAATTTTCTTCTTTATGTTTTTTGTATGGACTTTACTCATCCATTAAAAAAAATTCAGATTAAGGCAAAACCATACTATGTGGTATACAAGAAAAGTACTTGATAATGTGATTCAGAAAGATTGAAAATAAACCATGCAAAACATATATTAGGATCTCCACACAAAAACTAGTACGCAAATATTGATAGCAGCATTAGCCATAATAGCCAAAAAGCAAAAAACAACTCAACTATCCAAAAAGGATGAGTGACTAAAGCAATTAGGTCAATGCTGCAACATGGATCAATCTTGAAAACATTATGCTAACCTAGTCACAAATGCCACATTATTGTGTGGTTCCATTTATATGAAAAGTTCCCGTATAGTCAAATCAATAGAGACAGAAAGAAATAGATTCATGGTCCTTTACGGCTGGAGGCTCGGGAGGAAATGGGGAATGATTGCTAATAAGTACAGAGTTTCTGTTTGAGGTGATGACAGTGTTCTAGAATTGAATATGGTGATGTTTGCACAGGTCTGTAAATATTCTAAAGATATTGAATTATATAATTTGAATGGGTGAATTGTGTGTGGACTAAAGTTGCTTAAAAATATATACTAGACAAATATCAAAACAAGTAGGAGTCACAGTAGAAATATCAAGAAAAGTAAATGTTAGGCTAAAACAAAGCATTAAGTAAGACTTAGCAAACTGTATCCCGTGTTAATAGATACAAAATGCAATAACAGGTGTGACTATCTATGTGTCAAATAATCCCAGTCTTCTGAAAGCAGAAATTTTAGAGATAAAAAGACAATAGATTTAAGAGATAAAAGGAAAATAATTAGAAACATTAGTATGCATTACTTCACTTCTTAGTTCAACATAGATCAAGTAGACACCAAAAATATGTGTAAATATACAATGTATATGTATATAAACATGCAGACATACTTTTGCTTTGAAATAGGGAATATACCATCATTTTAAGTGCCCTATGGAACATCGTCTGAATTTGATTGTAAAAAATTCACAAAGAAAATCTCAATTCAGTCCCTGGAGAATAAATAGTATATAATGCAATAAAACTAGAAATTAGTAAAAGGATAACAATGAAACCCTGCCCCAACCTGGAAATAAAGACAAAACAAAATAAGAAACAAAAACTCAAGAAATATTTCTTAAACAATTCCTGAATCAAGCAGAAAATACAATCTAAAGTAAAAAATGTGTTGAAAAAAATGATAATGAAAATACTAGATATCAGAAACTATGGGAAAGGCTAAAGAAAGTTTGGAGACTTAAATAATTATCTCAGTCAAGAAAGAATTAAAGAATGGTAATCAATGTACTAAACACTTAACTCAAAAAATTCAAAAAAATGAAAATATATCTGTACATATTGATAATAGCATGTATTTGTATAAAGAAGTTCAAGCGGAAAACAAACAAAAGTGATGATCTAGGGATAGACGCAGGCAGGGGCGTGGGATGAAAAGAGGTTGAGAGGGAAACTTTATATGCTTTTTATGATGTTTTGCTTCTTAAAATATGAGAGTGTATAATTCATTAAAAAGTAAAGAAATTTTAAAAGTTGCTACTAATTTTTTTAAGAAAGTATGCAAAAGCTTTAACAATTATGATAGCTAGCTAGTTAACAGAGCTGAGAGGAATTCTTTAGATGTGGAATGGGTTACACTTTTCAAGAAATGTTCATTTTGGAGAATGAAGTGAGTTTGCATGGCCAAATCTTTATTATATAATTAAAGCTTCTCAGAAGTCAACAAGTCTAATTTGAACTACAAAAGCAGTGAATCTTTCTTTTTAGAACCTAGGTGTGTGATTTCTAATTCTTACGACAACTTAGCAAAAATTGCTGGTGATATCCTCAGTTTACATCTTAAGAAACTACGCCACAGGAAAGCTAAAGGTCCAGGCTGGGTTTGAATGTTTGGCTCCAAACTCATTTGGACTCCTTCTCTCACACCATGCTCTCCCCAAACTATTACTAATTATGCTTTCAGATATTCTGAAGTTGTAGCATTTCAGAACTGTTGATGCTTAGGTTTCTGAGAATTTTCTGAATATTTTTCCTCTGAATTTTTTTTATCGAAAATAGTAGACTGACATTATTTCCAAGGGTCAGTGGAGGTACTTTGGACTGAACAAATTAGGACCACAGCTTGCCATCTTAAGAGTAATGGATTAGCTGAGTCATGACTTTACTGACCTGCTTACTAATGATTACAACAATCATAGCCACCACTTAAGGACAACTTGTTGTAGAGTAGGCATTACACATTTATTTGGTCTTCCAATGTTTACCATATAGTAAATTTTGTGGGATGTGTAATTGGGGGAAAGGTTGCATGGGTAAGCCAGTTTGGGACATACAGAGTAAAACCATTTTTTTTCACTGAAAGACTTATCAGAGCTTTTAATATCCTGATATACATATTAATTTCAATGAGGTGGATATAAAATGTGGTTTTATTTGGCCAGTAACCCTTTCTCTCTTACCTCCACTTTCTGTACATGTCTTGAGAGTAGGATGATCTGAAGAATATACTTTCAAAAATGTCTAAAAGGGCTTGTTTGGAAACCACAGGATTCTTAGCATTTGAGCTCATGCATGTAACAGATGAAAGCAGCTTTTGAGTTAGACTGAGGAACATTTAAATGGAAAGCTCAAAGAATTAAAAAAACATAGTGAATTTTGTTTTAAGTTAATGAACAAAGTAACATGTCCTTTATTGAAAGAAAATTTGGTAAAGAGACCAGAAAAAAAAAATGATATGGCAGATCTGTAGCATCAAGAATATTTGAATTAGGGACATAATAATGACATTCATGCCCCCATAAAAGGGTAAATTAAAAGCAGCTGGGGCAAATATGCTGGCAGAACTGTCAAGACACACCACAATAGGGAATTGAGCACAAAATACCAAAAGGAACATGTGTAGGAGACTTTGTGTCCTTCATTTTTTTTTAAAAATCAAAGCAGCTCTAGTTTGTAAGGAAACAAGAATTAGTCCAAAATTACAGGAAGTAGTGCCTGTGACTTTAAAGAACTCATTTATAGGTTGTTGAAGCTCTGAGTATTCTAGAAATAATCCTGGACTTAGAGTCTGGAGTCATGGGTTCAGTTTTTGTTCTGCAAGTACCAGATAAGTGGCTCTGAACAAATAACTATGTTATTTACCCTCATTTCATAAGTTTCAGGTTAAATGAGATAGTGAATGTGATTTTCTGTGCTATACAGTAGGAGCTTAGTAAGTTTAGTCATAGCTCTGTGTCTCTTGGAATATATAAAAGAAAGCATACTTTAGAATTTCTATTTCATTTTCTGATTTTATGGGATATTATTATAACAGGCTGCCAAGGACTAGTAATTTAAAGGGAATATTTTTATCACTGATAGCGATGTTGGTCTGTAAATAACTTCTCTGAAGGCTTGTTAACATCAAAAGAAGAAAAGAAAGTTTTTCTTAAATCCCTAGTTAAGGTAAGATCCATGTGTTTGAATGGAAAGATTATCTGGACTCAAGGAGAGTCCTGTGGGAGGGAGGCTAAGACAGAGAGGGCTGCAATAGGTTTTACAGACTGAGGGACTAAAGCATTAATTCTCAAACATGTGTAAGAATAAGGATCCCCTGGGGAACTTGTTAGAAAAATGCAGATTTATAGGCCACAACCCCAGAACTCTTAAGTGGAGACAGGAAATTCCATTTTTACCAAAAAGCACCTCAGATGTTTTTGATGCAGATACATCTTTGATCACACTTTGAAAATATTGAACTACATCCTATATAAAACTATCATAATAATAATGGAATAAGATACAATAATGATGTACAGATGAGAGAATGGTTTTTAGAAAATTTATTAATATTTTTACATATTCGATCACCACATTAAATTCTTTGAAATATTTTTTCTTATCCTAGTCACATATTTATTGATTTATGTATTTCTCATTAAGCATATATACTGAAATTTTATATAGCATTTATAGATATTTAAATTTATGTGAAAGGAGACTATTCTGATAATGATTTACTGCTTTGGGGAAGTTTTGTTGTAGTAGAACTTCCCAAATGCTCTAGGTACTTGAGCAGATTCATTCATTCAGAACATATTTACTAGGGATTCAGTAGGTATCAGGCACTGTTTTAATTGCTACATAATATAACAATGACCACTTTAGAAAAGAAGAAAAAAACTAAATGAATAAAATATGTACTTGGCTAAATGGTGATCGGTGCTGTGGAGAAAAATAAAAGAAATGGGAGCTAGGAGTGCTAGGATAGGTATTCCATTTTAAGTAGGCTTGTGAGGGAAGAACTCACTGGGAAAGTGACATTTGGGGAAGATTTAAAGTAGTTGGGGAACAAGTTATACAGGTAATAGAGGAAGAGTTTTCCAGACTGATGGAGTATCATGGGAAAAGGCCCTGAGCCATGAGTTTGACTGCTGAGTTCAGGGACACCAGGAGTCCAGTGTAGCCAGAGAGGTATGAGCAAGGGGAGTGTAGCTGGGAGATATGTTCAGAGAATTATTGAGAAGGGAGGTTTGGGAAGCAAGGAGCAGGAGGGGACAGATGATTTATGGTCTTGGGGATTTTTCAAGTTAGAATAATGATTCTAAAATAATTAGAAGGCATCACAGCATTTTGAGTTGGATTTTAATAATCTGGTTAAGAATTGTCACACAAAACCATTACTGTGATAAAATAATTTTGGAGGGCAGGGAAAATGTCATATTCCTCTTTAAAAATCTAGTGCCTGCAAAGTAGGTATTTAACAAATATTCTGTTGAGCTGCAATTTGAAACCAATCGCCAGAAATGGGGTTTGGGATTGAGGGACGCCTGGGTTGGGTGACTCAGTTGGCTCAGGTCATGACCTCACGGTTTGTGAGATGGAGCGCCGCATCAGGTTCTGTGCTGACAGCTCAGAGCCTGGAGCCTGCTTCAGATTCTGTGTCTCCCTTTCTCTCTGTCCCTCTCCCGCTGTCTCTCTGTCTCTGTCTGTCTCTCTCAAAAATAAATTAAACAAAAAAAAAAAAAAAAAGAAGGGGATTTGGGATTGAGATATCCACATGAAGAATTTTTAGAAGAAATTATTTGCAAATTGATTTTGATAATAAATGCCAAAGTTCAGTTAAACTTTGATAATCAGTTCTTGATGTGAACTCCTAGTTCTTAGATATGAGTTAATTCAAGGCCTATGCAATCACAAAAACATTCCTTTGGGATAAAGGATATGTTTTTTTTCTCAGTAATTAAAAAAATGTTTATTTAGTTTTGAGAGAAAGAATATGCACCTGGAAGTGGGGGCGGGGAAAAGAGAGACAGAGAGAGAGAATCCCATGTAGGCTCCATCTGTCAGCACATAGCCTGACACGGGGCTCGAACCCACAAACTGTGAGGTCACGACCTGAGCTGAAATCAAGAGTTGGATACTTAACTGAGCGACCCAGATGCTCCTTTCTTCATATTTTTTAAAACTGAAATATGTTTTCAGTTTTTAAATTATGCACTGAACCCAATTCTACAAAATAACATGTTTATTATCACTCTTGATTTTTAAAACGCTGTAGAGAATTCAGAGCTTAATTCTGAGTTTCTAAATCTTTTTGAACTTGATGGATGAGTTGGTGGTAGGATCTAGATTACTGAATTTGCAATTTGGTGAGAGTTCAGATCGTGGACTGTTAAGTATTGCCTGAACCTCTTGGAAAGCCATGGGATTTTATTAATGAGAGTCTCATTCTTAGATTAGGAGTTTGGAGGGATCATTCTACCACCTGTGTGGAAAATGGATAGTGTTCAAGATGGGAGAACAGGAGACCAGAACAATGAGACTATTATAATTGTCTGGGGGAAAAATGAATAGGGCTAAAGATGGTGGAGCTGAAGAAGGGAGAGACTTGAGTTATTAAGGAGATAGAATTGGAAGGTGATTAGAATTGGTAACTAAGTGTATATGTGTGATTTTGTGTATGTGGACAAGGTGGAGTGGAGATTAGATAAGATTGATGAGTATGGGATGAGTCTCAGGTTTCCAGGTGGTTCCAGATTGCCACTTTACCAGTTTGTCTTTATTTGTATACAAGTTCAAAAATTATTAGGAATTGTTAGGTTTACATTCAATTCAATGAAAAACAATAAGTAAAAAATACCACAATTTAGTGGCTTAAAGACAGATTATTTTGGAATTGAGTGCAGCTTTCATTCTAATACTCTTAACAACTGTTTTAAAAAAATATTAACATTAATTAGAATCTAAGTCTTATTTTCTCTTTAACCAGGAGATGGACCTGGAAATGAAATATCTTGCTTTGGGCTGGTCGTCAGGGCAATAACAGACCGTGGAACAAAGAGGACTTAAAATCTAGTTCTTTCCTTAGGTCAGAAGGCCACACAGGATCCAGCCCAGCTCCAAAGTTCTTCATTTGTTCACAGCCTTCATGCATCACTTCTGGTATTGTGTGCACATTTAAGAGAAAGGGAGCCAAAATCAGACCAATCTTAGCAAAGAGAATTTCAGCAGTCACGTTAGGAATATGCAGAGGACCATGGTCTGCCCTCAGATGCACACCCAGAATTTCCATTGACGTCAAAACTTACAGCTCACACATATCCAAGGGCAGGATCTGGCCCTTAGAAATTAAATTAAATAATTCCCTGTGTGGGACGCCAGAAAGTATCATAGATCTGCTGAGAGGGACAAACTACTAACTATGAAAGGGAAGTTTTTCTGTGGTAATGTCAACACTGATGGATTAAGATGGCACAGGGATGCAGAATATGGCCCCTCCCCATTACTGTTTAAGTTTACAAACATTTACGATCTGCAAATGTGTTTTCAAGAATACACATGATTTTTAAAATATTAGTGAATGGCTCTAGTTTTAATCCTTTGCGTGTTATATGCTTTTAAATGCAGTGAAAATAAAATTCTAAACCCTAACCTTCCAAAATCACTCTCATTCTGCAATTTTAGACTTGGAATAATAGAGAGAAAACCAAACATTCTTCAAACTAGTGATAAACACATTTCATCCATAGGTGGATGTGTTTTTCTCAACAAAAATGTCTAGAGTTTGAGAATTGCTAGGAGTCTTTTGTATTCCAACAAATGGGAAAATGATTCTTTGCATGATCTTATTTGGGAGTTGGATGGAGTTTGAACTCTTGTCAATCCTCAGAAGGAGAGAAATGGTTCTTTTTTTTTCATAGTAGTAAGTAGAAAGGAGTCTTCATTTTGTGACAAAGTCACAAGATGTGGAAATGACATTTGTTCTTTGAGTGAAAGATAAGGATAATTTATTTGCTGTAAGAAATCCAATTCAAATATATATAGAAGTCATCATCATTTAAACTCTTTCAATTAAAGTACTCTTTTTTAAATTTTATTTATTTATTTTTTTAAATTTATTTCTAGGAGAGAGAGACAGCGTGAGCAGGGGAGGGTCAGAGAGAGAGGGAGATACAGACTCTGAAATTGGCTCCAGGCTCTGAGCTAGTTGTCAGCACAGAACCCGATGCGGGGCTCGAACCCATGAACCGCGAGATAATGACCTAAGCGAAAGTCGGACGCTTAACCGACTAAGCCACCCAGGCGGCCCATCAATTAAAGTACTCTTGTGTATTACCGTGTGTGGATTATTTGATGCTGATTAATAATACTTCTTTTTTTCTAAACCTGCAGTTCAGTGAAATAAACATTGTGTGGCTTCTTTGGGCTAGACTGAGGGCTGGACTCTGGGCTAGAAACCCATTCCTAGCTATTTGGGTACTTAGCATCTGCTGATAGAAGCAGACGTACTACACTGTGTACAGAAGATGGAGTGTGTAAGTTCTGAAATAGACATAGAAACAGAATTCTGGTAGAGAATAAATTGAGAGAGAAAAAGTTGTTTGCTGTTTTGGAAAGGCCTCAAGTAGCCCTCATCATTTTTGGTGCACTTTGAAAATGAAATGTGGTTTTGCCTGATGATAGAGGAATGACAGTATTCCAGGCAGAGCGATATGTCTGAGAAAGAAATTAGATGAGTGCTTGCAATGATACTGAGGAGCGGTGAGATGTCTGGTATGGTTAGAACATAGAATGCCTTGAGTATTAGTAGCGGAGATAAAAAAAGTTGATACCAACTTTTGGCCCTTGATTCCCAAACAGAAATTGGGATTTTGCTCTGAAATCACTTCACATTTCTTAGTGTTATTGTCTAATCTCATTCCATATCAGGATAAAATTCCAGTTATTTCTCTTCATAAAAATAGTTTCACAGATATTATCTCTAAGCCTCTTATACTCATGTCCAGCTTTTATTTTTCATTTTATTTCAATGTTTTTAATAAATATCACTTCTTCCTCACTTAGGAAAGTTTTAATATTGAATAAATAGATTTACGAACCAATATTACAGATATCCTAGAAGGAATTCAAGGTGGAAAAGGGTAATGTGAAAATCTTTGGGTGAGAGAAAGAGACACATGAAGAAAAAACAGTGTTCAGCTCTTATATTTTCATTGTAGGTTTCTATTGCTTAGAAATGAGGTAGGTTATGGGGCGCCCGGGTGGCTTAGTCGGTTAAGCGTCCAACTTTCGCTTAGGTCATGATCTCGCGGTTCGTGGGTTCAAGCCCCGCGTCGGGCTCTGTGCTGACTGCCAGCTCAGAGCCTGGAGCCTGTTTCAGTCTGTGACTCCCTCTCTCTCTGACCCTTCCCTGCTCACGCTGTCTCTCTCTCTCTCCTAGAAATAAATAAAACATAAAAAAAAAAAAAAGAAAAAAAAAGAAATGAGGTAGGTTACTAAGCACAGAAATGCAACTAGTCCTGGCCTGGCCAGCTGTGGTGCTGGGAAGTAATCTTGGGTCTCTGCATTAGCCCCAGCTAATGGGGGACTTGGACACGGACTTGGACAAATTACTCCATATCACTGGACCTCATGTTATTTATTTTGAAAATAGTTGATATATATAAACTCCAGGTTTCCTTCTTTCATGATTTAATATTGAGGCGTCATGGCTGAACTTAGCAAGAAAGACCCCCTCTTGGATTTTTCTTTGCTGCTTCTGGGCAGTGCTGAGGCACACTAGCATCCACTCTGGGTATACTCACAGATTCTTGCATCTGGCTCTCTCTGCAGCCCAAGTGAGGGGGTGGTAGAGGAGAGGAGAATAAAAGGTGCTAGGGGTAGAGAGAACAGTTGGTGGTCGAGATATACTTTGAGCTGGAGGTGTGAAGGATATAGACCATGAGAGGGAGAACTACAAAATAAGCAAAGCTGATCTTTCTCACTGCTAAGTTACTTTTTATGTACCTCCTGTGTGTTAGGCAGCATTGACTAAGGGGCCAGTTGGTCCATTGACTTGTTTTTGCAGATGCTTCTCTGTTAACTTCTTCAGATATAATCACACTGATTTTGCTAGCATAAATTTATAAGAGGTACAGTCTCTGGTCTTAGCAGATTTTCTTATTTTTGTTTTTGTTTCTGCTTTTTAGAATATTGTGCCTTAAGGGATACAATTCAAATCATTTGCCTCCTTCAAATCAATTTCTAACCAGTAGAGCCAACCTGCCCAGCAAAAATGGTTCCCTGGGGAGACTCAGAGCTGGCTTGTTTGCAGAAATATCTAACTTTAAAAATAACTCTCTGAGTATAAGGGGAAACCCATGCCCTGAGAACATTTGGATCCTTTTGTGAGGGCTTTTGACCTACCTGGGAGTTAATGTGCACCAAGTGGTTTCTTAGTGAAAGAGTCAATACATATTTGCTAGAAAAAAAGCCATTTTACATCTTAATTTTCCCAAGCATTTTCTTTAGGAGGAAAAAAGCCTGAAATCATTGTCATTGCCCTTAGTTCTCTGGAATTGAAAATATGGACTTCAGTGCCCTTAAATGCACTGGTTACCAAGAAAAGCAAATGTTTCTCTGTGGCATTCTGTTGACGTTCTGGGAACATTATTCTGCCTAGCATTTATTTCAGGATGGGGAGGAATGGAGTTTTATGGTCCTCTCTGCAAAGGGCACAAGCCAAACAAACCTCAGACTTTCTGACCTGGCTGTGAATAGCAGACTTTTTCCAATATTTGTACCTTCTGTTTCAGATTGAAAATGGGGTAACTAGGCCTGAAATGACTCTTGGGAGAAAATCTTGAGCAGTTACTTAAAAAAAAAAGCCTTTTGCACGTTCCCATACAATTTTGCAAGCCTTTAGTTTAGAATTGCAAAAGAACAATGCCTTCTAGCTCACAGGCATTTTTAGCCTTTTGCAAAATTCTCATCTCATTGCCATTTGTTCTTTTTTCTTCAAGACATTTTCTTATCCATTATTAACATCAAAATCATATATGTTGGGGGAAAAACGTCCCTCTCAACAAACACCTTTCCAAGAAAAAATAAATAACAAGACAGTTGGAAGGGATGGAGGACTTTCCACTGCCCTCTGAGATATCTACAGTGCACCCAAGAATAGTGTTGTCTGGCCTGAGGAAGGAAAGACCTTTACAGCTGGTTGGTATTCTCTGTGCCCTGGGTCTGTCTTTGCAGTCTTGTCCCTTTGTTTGTCTTTTACTCTGTGAACCTACAGATTATGTTGTCCATCATAAATGAAGCCTTTGTGAGTTTCTGTTCTAGGTTTATCTAAATCCAAGACTTCTGATCTATTCTCATCCCCTTTATCCTTCAAGTTTAGGCAGGCAATCTAGGGTATCATGTGATAATAAAACTAAAGAGGTAAAAAACATGAAAGCCCACTGTAAATTGTAAAATGCTATTTAAATGTAAGATCTTATAAAAAATGAAATGGAGGATTAATTTTTTTTTTCTAGACCTGTTATGTGATTTACTTTAGGCACTTGAAAATGTTCTATTTCACAGGTGCTTCTGATTCAAACATTTTTGGAACTAGTGACCTTGAAGTTATCTAGTTCACACTTTCCTTTTGGGCAGAAATCCACTTAAATAATCTTAGAAAGATGGATGCTTTTTTCATCAAAGTCTGTAGAGTTGAAGAATTCATATTTCTTTTGGCAACTTTTGCCAGTGTTTCACATCCCTTGTGATATGGGTTTGGATTTTCAGTATAAAGATCTCCTGCTATAATTGAAGGCCGTTCCTTTTGTTACAATGGAAACAGAACAGCCATTCATCATTATTAATGTAGTATTTCTTTAAATTCTTGAAGGCTCACCTTCTCTGGATGAAATGTGTCTGGTTTCTTTTGATTTTCCATATAGTGACTATTTCCAAAAACTTTATTTTTCTACATGTCTTCTCAATTTTCTAACTCTTGTTTTAGTTGTAGAGCCCTAAAGTAGCCATCTGTAATTAAAGGCATGCTTAGTGCTGGAAGATGAATTTATTTCTCTGTTATTCTCTTCTTTTTATGTGTTTCTATAGATGGCAGTTACTTATTAGGGGCTTTTTGTTTGCTTTGCTACCAAATGACATAATGTAATTTTTGACATTCAGAAATTTTTATATTTTGCCTGTTAAGACCTTAGTTTAGGACCTGGGCAGGTATGAACTTTGAGGTTCCTACAAAATACGGTAGAAGTAATGGCATACCTAATGGTGGTTATGCTCCCTGCATATTTGATTTTTCATTCATTCAACAAATAATGTGTATCTAGTATGAGCCCAGACACTTAGCAGTAAACAAAGGTGACAAAATCTCTGCCCTCCTGGAACCAGCAGTCTGGTCAAGAATTTCTCACCTCCTGCAAAGCTTTTCAGTTGAAGTTCATATGGCCTGAGAATGTAGCTGAGACTGGATTAGTAAGGTGGGTGATATAAGTTACCTGCTTAGGTATAACACAGAGTATAACACAGAATAGATGTCAATTTCCGAGGGAGCAATATCAGCTGACTGCACAGTATTCAGGGGCTTACAGAGTTCAGCCTTAGCAAAGACATTGAACAGGCCGTGCAGCAACTCTAGTTGCCAAAATGACAGATCCTCTCATTGTCTCTCATCATCTGAAGAGCTGTGGGGGAAAGATTAACCATGGCCTGTAGGGAATGGAATATGACTGGCATAATTTGAAAAGGGACATGTTTTAGTTTTCTGTATGGAAGGGCTCTGCAATAAAGCTGTCTAAAAATGAATCATTTTTAGTTTTAGAAAAGTGTGTTATCATCATCACCATCATTATTTTTCATAGTAGAATAGTGCTCTAGTACTACTTATTGAATAACTAATATGTCCAGATAATGTACTAAGGGCTTTAAAGACATTATTTTTGATCTTCAGACCATCCTGTGAAGTCTCATTATCTCTATTTTACAGATAAGGAACCTGAGACTTAGAGAGTTTGTGAGTTCCCCATTCTGGATTTAGGCTAAATGACAGATGGTGTTGAAAAGAGATTGAAGCAGTTGTGGAAGGAGGTGGACCATTATTCATCTTTACATTGTACAATGTGAGTTTTAAATGCAAATTTAAGAGTTTTTGACTTGCATGCAGATCCACAGAAATAACATGATTTGTATTTTGTGACTCACACATGCGTATTTATTTTGATCTTACCACAACAGTGGAAATGCTATGCAGTCCACTTCAACAGTTTTTACTTCACTCTTTGATAATGCACACATTCTACAAACATTCTCTACCTTTGACTTACTGATGAATAAGGAAGAATCAAAAAGTAAAAGACCTATGGATTGTTCTGTCTTTCCCTTTCTTTTCACGTCATCATTTACATTGTAAATAGTTGGGTAATATGGGGAAGGAACATGAATAAGAGGACATGATAGGTTTCCTTGGTTGTTCCAGTTTCTTAGGATGCCACTGAATTTTTCCTGCATTCAAGAAAACTCTAGTTTGAATGAAAAGTGTGATTTCTGAAAGCTGTTAGTGCCTCTGCTTACTCAATCATAGATGTAAAACATGGTTTCCCTAAACTTACACATATTATGGATCCATCAGAATTCTATGCTTGTAGAGCATCACAAAGGCTATCCATGAAAGAGGTGGCAGGGTGGGGTAGGTTAGGGATACGCATTTTGTGAATATTGCCTTTATTCATGTGTGTATGCTGCATTGTCCCATGAATTTGACTTAATGAATACAAATTCAAAGATACGGTCACGGGGCGCCTGGGTGGCTTAGTCGGTTAAGCGTCCGACTTTCGCTTAGGTCATGATCTCACGGTTCGTGGGTTCGAGCCCCGCGTCGGGCTCTGTGCTGACTGCCAGCTCAGAGCCTGGAGCCTGTTTCAGTCTGTGACTCCCTCTCTCTCTGACCCTCCCCTGCTCACGCTGTCGCTGTCTCTCTCTCTCTCCTAGAAATAAATAAAAAAAAAAAGAAGAAGAAGAGGAATACTTTAAAAAAAAACAAAAACAAAGATACGGTCATTAAGAATTTAAGGTAGTGACATTTAAACTAAGCACAGAGCTCTTAAGAGCACAGGGCTTTGAATAAAAGTAAGAGTGTTATAGAAGCTGTGTAATGAGCATCACAAAAGCTAAATGCTCATGGAACAGCAAGGAACTGTGGCAGATATGCATATTGTGTGCATCTCCTCTGCTCACACTCATGTTCCATTAGACTTCACTTATAAAACACAAGTTCAAAGATTAAATTTTTAAGACTTTTAAGATGGCAACAGTAGAGACTAAACCAAGGATAAGGCTCTTCTGAGTGTGGGCCCCTGTGTGATTGTATAGGTGTATGCCTACGAAGCTGGTCCTGGCTTCTTCACTTACATTTCTGATGCCTGGGATAGGATGACTTAAAAGATGAACTCAATTGGGCCTGTTGAGTATCAAGTGCCTACATATGGACTCTTGTGATAGCTGGGTATCAAACAGAGTCCTTAGAGGAACCTTTCAGAGTACAAGTATTCCAAAGGAACCAGATGGAAACTGTTTGGCCTTTAATGACCTAATCTTGGATATCACATAGTGTCACTTCTGGCATACTGTACTGGTAGACGCAGGAAAAGACTACTCTGATTTAAGGGGAGGGGACGTAGAGCCAACTTATTGATGGGAAGAGTGTCAAAAATCTTATTAAAACTGCTTTAGTGATAACGGTACTCAGGCATTTTCACTCTTCTTTTTTTCTCCTCTCCATTTTTATTTCTTTCCATCTAGTACTTTCTCATCTCCCTTTCTCCTCTTCCTTCTTCTCCTCTTCCTTCCTTTTTTTTTTTTAAACTCTCGTTGTACCATACTTGTTCTTATTGTTGAGTAGGAGAAAATATTTAGAGAGTTGGAGAAACATGAAAGAGGAAGAGAGAAAGTAGGATTAGTATTTGTCTCTCTCTTTAGCTATGTGAATATATGGCAATATTTAAAAATTCCAGATACCTAGATTATCTGTTTACTCCATCTCATTCCCACCTTCATTTTCAAGAAATACCTGTGCTTGTACACAGTCTTCTTTCTTTCTACTTATTTCTCGTCTATTTGCCTTTGAATGTGAGTACTTTTACTAGCCCTGGTCTCATGTTCTCTGTACTTCATTTCCCTATCAACTCTGCTACATTTCTTGACTCTTCTAGAATTCAAGCAACATGACTTTAAATATTCCATAATCAGCATTATATAAAAGAGATAGAAACTTATTCCAAATAAACTGAAGCAAGATGTGGCTGCAAGAGGAATTTTGGCCTATAAATGTGAAAAAAATCTCATTGTGTATTCTAAGAGAATGCATTTGGCAAGAGCATAGTCTTCAGTGGAAACTGATAGAGCTGGTTTGTATAAAGCATCTTTAACCCATCTGTCACTTGAATGATGCCTTCTGACTCAGTCTCCTTATTTTAAAGGATACCAGTTGAGTATTGCCTTAAATCTCAAACAGCACTCATAAAGCAGCACTTTGATTTGCTAAGTGGAACTAAATCAGAAACATGTAGACTTGGCATCACTCAGATTTACGAAATGATTGAGCAGTGTCAGGATAATGCCAAGCAAAACAATGTGATGAACTCTAAACATTATTTTCTCATATATCTGAGAGCACTTGGTTCCAGGCTCTCCATAGTCAATGCCAAAGATACTCTCACCCTGACAGAATCTGTGGCTTTAAGAACAAAATGTATCATGGTATTTGTCCTCAAAACTATTATTTCCCAAATGCTATAGACCTAGTTAATATTGTTTACTAGAAAAGTAACAAGAACAAAAGTATTTTATAAGTATTATTATTATTTTTGCCAAGATAGTTCAAACTGGTGTATATTAAAGTAGTATTCCACAAGGAACATGAGGCTAACAACTTAAAACCCATATGAAATCATTTTACAATAAGAAATTATCTTTTTCTTTTTCTTTTTTATTTTTTATTATTATTTTTTTAAATGTTTTATTTATTTCTAGGAGAGAGAGAGACAGCGTGAGCAGGGGAGGGTCAGAGAGAGAGGGAGTCACAGACTGAAACAGGCTCCAGGCTCTGAGCTGGCAGTCAGCACAGAGCCTGACGCGGGGCTCGAACCCACGAACCGCGAGATCATGACCTAAGCGAAAGTCGGACGCTTAACCGACTAAGCCACCCAGGCGCCCCTATCTTTTTCTTTTTAAAAGATAATTACAATGTCGCATCCATACCATTTTTTATTCCATTTTTTTCCCATAAATTATAACAGTGTAAAGAATATGGGCTTTGAAGCCAGACATATCTGGGTTCAAATCTTGGCTTTATCATGTACAGTCACTATGGGCTTGCTCAAGTTGTTTTTCCACTTTGGTCTTCAGTTTGTTTATTTGTGAAATGAGAATGACAACTGACACTCAAATATAACTTGAATTTCATATGACTAGTCTCCATCAGATCTTATTCAAACTAACAGCATTTAGCAGAAAAATGTAACTGAACATAGTTAAGATATATAGTTTTTATAGGAGAAATTTATAAAACAACGAATTATATGGTTTATTTAATTGACATACAATAAACTGAACATATTTAAAGTATAAAATATAATCAATTTTATCATTTATATATGCCCATGAAATCATCACCACAATCAAAATAATGAATGCATCTATATACCCCAAAAGTCTCCTCATGTCCCTTTGTGATATGTTCTTTCTACTTCACTGGCTTCCCCATCATTGGGGCGGGGGGTGGGGAGGAACACTGGACTGATTTCTGTTATACATTAGATTGAATGAAAATTTTTTTTATATAAGTGGAATCCTACAATATGTACTGGTTTTTTTTTTTTTGTTGGCTTCTTTTATTCAGCATAATTATTTTGAGATTCATCCATGTTGTTGCACATATCAATTATTTATTCCTTTTTATTGCTGAATAATTGTTGTATCAATATACCACAATTTAGTTATCCATTGACCTGTTGAGGATGGACATAGTTTGATTTTTTCTTTCAGTTTTTAGCTGTCACAGATACAACCACCATTTATGTTCTTGTGCAAATCTTCGTATGGATATATGTATTTAATTCTCTGGCAAGTGGATGTTTAACTTTTTAAGAAACTACCAAATTGTTTTTTATAGTGGTTGTAATCATCTTACTTTCCATTAGTACTGTATGGAAGTTTTAGTAGTTTTACATCTTTGTCAATATTTGGTATGATCAGTCTTTGTAATTTTAGCCATTCTAATAGAAAGACAGTGGTACCTAATTGTGGTTTTAATTTTTATTTCCCTGATGAAAACTGATGTTAGCTTATTTGTCAACAGTATATCATCTTTGAGAAGTAATATTTTGCCCATTTAAAAAATTGCATTGTTCATTTGTAATTGAGCTTTGAGAGTTTTTCATATATTCTGGATAAAAGTCTTATCAGATGTGTGATTTACATATAGTTTCTCCTGGTCTGTGGCTTGTCTTTTCATTCTCTCAAAAGTGTATTTCAAAGAGTAGAAATTCTTAATTTTTCTGAAATCCACTTTACCACTTTTTTTCTTTTATGGGTCATGCTATTAGCGTTGTTATCATTCTTCATGCACAGAAAAAGTTAAAAAAGAAAGTCTTTAGTGGTATCTGGGTGACTCAGTTGGTTAAGCATTCGACTCTTGACTTTGGCTCAAGTCATGATCTCATGGTTCATGAGTTTGAGCCCTCCATTGGGCTGTGCACTCACACCTTGTGATTCTGTCTCTCCCTCTCTCTTCCCATTCCTCCCCCACTTGTGCTCTCTCTCAAAATAAATAAATTAATTAAAAAAAAGTCTTTAGACCTCTCTAAATTGCTCTGGGTAACAGTCCTAACAAACCTTGCTTTGTTCTTTCCCCCAAATCTCAATATCTAGATATGTAGACTCTTGTTTCTGTACCTCTATCCCAGTTTTATTATGGACAAAATATCCCAGTCTGACTTGTCTAAGTAGGCATAGTTGTTTTTTTTTTTTTCAGTTTATCAAATAGGCTATTACAGATATAGTAGTTGGAGTGGCTATATAACCCTCTTTAGATGAGAATAAACATGGACCATGTAAGCTTTAGATGATACATGACAGCACTGAGTACTAAATAAATACTCGATATGGCTATCATATGTATCATTGCTGTTTCATGCTGATTGCCATTAGCTTATCACTTTCAGTGTCAGTCACAACTGTGAAGTTGAGTATTGGTACTATATGGATATAACTATGGTATGCATGTAAGTAAGTATATAAGGAAGAAGAGAGGGAAAAAAGTATTTTTGTTATTATTTTTGCAACATAGTCTTAAATATAAGTTTTTTTTTAAACCTGGAAGGTCACTTTTTTCCATAGATGTAGTAATTTCAAATAAGATATCACCTAAATCAATAAGGATGTCCAAAAACTACAAAGTGATTTGAGAACTGAGACACCTAGCTCCCATGACTTGGTCCTAGGAATGCCCTACAAGCCAGAATATTTCATTACTACTTCTTTGGGCAGAAATAGGGTGAAAAAGTCCTTTATGGCTTTTAAAAAATGCTGTTTATTTGTTTGTTTATTCATTCATTCATTCATGAAAGAGAGAGAGAGAGAGAGAGCAGTTGGGGAGGGACAGAGAGAGAGGGATAAAGAGAAAATCCCAAGCAGCGTGCAGTTTCAGCACAGAGTCCAATGTGGGGCTTGAACTCAGGAACCATGAAATCATGACCTGAGCTGAATCAAGAAATTAACTAACTGAGCCACCAAGGCACCCCCTTTATGGCTTCTTAAGAGAGCTATTCTCGATTTCTTCCATGAGAGAGTCTTAAGTTTTTTTTTTTTTTTAAATGTTTTATTTATTTCTGAGAGAGAGAGAAAGAGAGAGACAGCGTGAACAGGGGAGGGTCAGAGAGAGAGGGAGACACAATCGGAAACAGGCTCCAGGCTCTGAGCTGTCAGCACAGAGCCCGACGCGGGGCTCAAACCCATGAGCCGTGAGATCATGACCTGAGCCGAAGTCGGACGCTTAACAGACTGAGCCACCCAGGCGCCCCGAGAGTCTTGTTTTTAAACTTAAGGGATCTGGACTTTTGGGATCCAGGTTGGTTCTAGAGCTTTCATAACATGTATTTGGACATCTCCAGCTTCCTAGCTGGCTTTAAGAATCCATCTGGAACCCAAAGATAGCAGCATTAACTGAGTTCTGTGATCCTGGGTTTTTCTCAGACCAAGTTTAGAAAGCACTCTCAGAGGAACACTGATGTCATATTATGTGTTGGGAGTATTCTTTCCTCTCCCATTTTGTAGAAGAGTTCAAGAAGGATTGGTATTATTTCTTTTTTCATGCTTAATAGAATTCACCAGTAGAGTCATCTGGATCTGGTCTTTCCTTTGGGCAAAGATTTTAAATTATTAATTTAGTTTGTTTACTCATTACTGGCTTTTTCAGATTATCTCTGAGTCGGTAATCCTTTGTGTCTTTCTAGGAGTTTGTTCTTTTCATCTAAGTTGTCTAATTTATTGACATAAAATTGACATAAAAATCTTTTAATTTATGCAGATGCAGTGGTTATATGTCCTTTTACATACCTGATTTTGATGCTCTGTCTTCTCATTTTTTTTCTTAGTGGGTCTTGCTAAAAGTTTGAAAAACATCTTTTAACATTTTCTGAGAAGGATTTTTTGGTTTTATTTTTTTGGTCTTATTTATTTTTTCTGTTGCCTTTTTATCTTCTACTTAATTGATTTACAGCCTAATATTTATTATTTCCTTTCCTCTCTTTGGTATGGGTTGAGTTTATTCTTCTTTTCCTAGGTTCTTAAGGTGGGAGCTCGGGTTATTGATTTGAGATTTTTTTCCTAGCAGAGACATTTGAAGTTATAAATTCCCCTCTAAATATTGCTTAGCTGAAAATGGATAAATTTATTGCTGGCTATTTTTTATTTCAGAAGTTTTAAATCTTGGTTTGGCAGAGACTATCCAGATATTTGTTCTGTTTAGACATTGGGGTTGAATATTTACTGCCCTGACAAAGCTACAGTCTTTATGGTCATATACCCTGTTGCTGGGGATTTTGTTTTGTTGTAACATTTGTCCTTCAGAGAAAGTCTTACAAAACCATTTCCCCAGCTGTCTGCCTATACCTATTCACTTTGTGCTATGCATCTTTGATTTTCTGTGACTTCTCTTTTTACTAGTTCAGTTGTTTTCCATGACCACTTAAAGCTGAAGAGAGGAGAGAATATGAGGGATATAGTGTTCCCAATGATGAAAAGAACTGGAAGTTCTACTCATCGGAGTCAGACATATATTTTGGATAAATTGGGGTGATGTGATTTCAGAAGTGTCAAGAAGGCGTTCTTCATGCCTTCATTCTTCTTTCCATGCACCTTTGTCTAGTTGATGTTCACTTTTTACTCCTTGGTTTAGATATTTCTTTGAGAATTCTCTTACCCTTTGCATTTTGTTAGACGTCCCCTTTTATAACACTGTGTCTTAACTATCATAGCAAACCACACTTTAGTCTAACTACTCATTTATTTATCTGTTCTCTCATGTTTTCTTAGGTAGGGCCCATCAATTTGGTTCCTATCATATCCAGTACCTGGCAATATTGGGTACTCATGTGTAATTTTAAAAATCAGTTTCTGAAATTTAACAGTTATAGCTTTATTTCTTTGTTATGTTTTTTTATTTATGAATTTGCTTTTCAAATCCTTTCCTGAAAACAGACTTTGTTGGGAGAGTGCTTGGGATAATTTGGGAGGCATTACTAAAGGGGAACTGGGCACAGAAAGGGGCCAAAAAAAAAAAAAAAAAAAAAAAGAGCTCTATTTGCCTCTGAACTTAACATGGCTTATTGGAATTCTTGTTTTTTGATGAACTTATAACATTTTTATGTTACCTTGAATGATGAAATGGAAAGCATGTGTGTTTAATTTGCTTATCTCACAAAATTGAGCTGGTGACCTTGTTGTACCCAAGATAAATATGTTCAAATTTAGGATGATCTAATAAGCTGAAAAAAGGGGAAGATATAGAAAGAAGGAAATTTTAGTTTGGGATAATTACTTCAGAAGACAAGTAGATCAGAGATGGTGTCATGTTTTAAGAATAGTCTTAATGTCTGTAATATGCTTTAAGCATGAGATTAATAGTTAAAAAGAGTAAGACTTGCTAAGGTTTACAAGGAAATTGTCTAGAGCTATAATTCTATACTTTAAACCTAGGATTACTTTATTTTTATGTATGTGGAAGACTTGACACAATTGTTTTTTTCTTGACTTAAAAATAATTTTAAGTAAGAAATTCTGGTAATAAAGAATAACACTTCCCATCTGTATGTAATCTTAAATTTATTTTGGTTGAACACTGAGATACCACCTCACGCCAGTCAGAGTGGCTAAAATGAGCAAATCAGAGAACTCTAGATGCTGGCGAGGATGTGGAGAAACGGGCACCCTCCTGCACTGTTGGTGGGAATGTAAACTGGTGCAGCCCCTCTGGAAAACAGTGTGGAGGTTCCTCAGGAAACTAACAATAGAACTCCCTTATGACCCAGCAATAGCACTGCTAGGAATTTACCCAAGGGATACAGAAATGCTGAGGCATAGGAGCACATGTACCCCAATGTTCATAGCAGCACTCTCCACAATAGCTAAAACATGGAAAGAGCCTAAGTGTCCATCAACAGATGAATGGATCAAGAAGATGTGGTTTATCTATACCATGGAATACTACATGGCAATGAGAAACAATGAAATCTGGCCATGTGTAGCAACATGGATGGACCTTGAGGGTGTTATGCTGAGCGAAATAAGTCAGGCAGAGAAGGACAAATATCATATGTTTGCACGTATAGGAGGATTAGGAGGAACTTGACGGAGGAACAAGGGGGAGAAGAAGGGCGGAAATGGTGGGGGAAAGGGAGAGAGGCAAACCATGAGAGACTCTTGAATGCTGACAAAAACTGAGGACTGATGGATGTGGGGGGGAGGGGGGGATGGGCATGAAGGAGGGCACTTTGGGGATGAGCACTGAGTGTTATGTGGAAACTAATTTGACAATAAACTATTTGTAAAAAAAAAAAAAAATTTATTTTGGTTGATAAGATATAATTTAAGAAAAATAACACCTGTAATTTGCTTTATTTATAATCTGCAAAACATTTTCTTTTTTTTCTTTAAAGATTGTGAAAGAAGTTCATTCTGTTGGAGAAAATTATATGCTATGTATATATTTAATATATACAAAATATAAGGCCCCTTCTCCCCATGTTCTCCAACCCACTTTCCTGGAATTGATAGCATTAACAGCCGTATAAAGCTTCCAGACCTTTTCTGTTCACATATAAACATATTTATGTGTGTGTATGTAACATTTATAGTAACGTTATGTTAAAAAAACAAAATTCATTTGAGTAAATTTGAAGATATAATTGATTTTATAAACAATTCACGAGTCGATAGCATCCCATCTAGCAACTAGAGGGGAACTCCAAGGAGTTGCAAAAAATGAAAAAGTTTTATAGAAAGGAGGCTGGAGTGAGAAAGTTTTTAACAAATGAAAAGAACTGTTCTAGGCAAGGTCATTTTTCCTTAGAGAGGAAAGTAGGGGTCAGATAACCTCATTGGCACTGATAAGAAAACTTCTGACTGACTGTTAAGACCTACATTTCTGGGGGCACCTGGGTGGCTCAGTCAGTTAAGTGTCTGACTTTGGCTCAGGTCTTGATCTTATGCTTTGTGGGTTTGAGCCCCCCATCATGCTCTGTGCTGACAGCTTCAGATTCTGTGGCTCCCTCTCTCTCTCCCCTTTTCCTGCTCGTGCTCTGTCTCTCTCTCTCAAAAATAAATAAACGTTAAAAAAAAAAAAGACATTTCTGGAGGGTCAAAACTGCAATTAGATTAGGCATTAAACTGTGGCTTGATGACTTAGCCTAAGTGATGCCATCTTGGACCTGTGGTTTTCCTTTTTGGCAGGTATAAATAGAAAATATCTATATTTGGGCACACATATATATACAATTTAGTTATTTTAATGCATATCCTATAGTTATATTTCTGTGAGTTTATGATAGTATTTTTGATTGATAGTTTACTAGCAGTGGAATTGATGGAGTTAAAGATAAGTCACATTTTAAATGTTACAGGCAAATTGCCTACCTAAAAGGTTTCTATTTCCTCCAACTGTGTATAGGAGTAGTCTTTTTCCCATATCCTTGCCAACATGGGTATTATCAATCTCTTTAATTCTTGCCAAGCTGAAAAGTGGTACCTCCCTGTTTAGTTTGCAGTGCCCTGATCCCCAGTGTGCAGTGTGGTTGAGCAAATTATATTTTTCCTGTAAATTACATGTTAATGCCTTGCCATTTTTTCCGTGTGTGTTATTTATATTTTTCATACTGATTTATGGAAGTTTTTAAACTATTAGGGACATTAACATTTGTCTTTTAACTTTGTTTACAGTGTGTCTTACAAAAAATTCACTTGATTTTGTCAAATCTTCAAGATTTTCACATGTATTCTCATGGAATCTTTAAACCAAATCTATGAAGGTAAAAATTACTATTATCATTGTACAGATGAACTAGCTGAGGTTCAGAGTTTAAATTACTGGCCCAACAAGGAAGGGATTCACATCTAAACCTACATTGCTAGAAATAGCATACCATAATAAGGGAAACTAGAAAATAGGAGAATTGGCTAAAGAGCTACAGAACAAAGAATGTTCCCTTCTAAACCGACTGTTTCTTGGTTAGTAGTCTTTAAGGAGACTGTGCCTAAAGCAGCAATAACAGTTTGCAATGGACTCTAGGTGGTTCTGGTAATATGAGGTGTTTGTAACTCCTTTGGCTTAGCTTTGACACCCATTTCCCTTCCTCGCCTTTCCCTGCCAACTTTGTTTTATGGCTCTTGGCTTAGGTCTTAGATATTAATTTTGCTTACTTCATGACTCCTGGCTCTGATCATTGGCTATGCCTATGGACAGATAACTGGCTGTAATGTCAGTGGATCCCCCAGTTCCAGATTTAGGATTTTGGCCCTGGTTGAAGGCCATGGTGCTGATATTGGGTTCCTAGGCCTTTGTACCTGTGATAATGGAGACATGGAGAGTTGGGGCAAATGCAGCAGAAAAAGCTTTATTTAAAAATGCCCTCAAGGGGTGCCTGGGTGGCTTGGTAGTTTAAGTGGCTGACTTCAGCTCAAGTCATGAGCTCATGGTTCCTGAGTTCGAGCCCCATGTCTGGCTCTGTGCTGACAGCTCAGAGCCTGGAGCCTGCTTCGGATTTTGTATTTGTGTGTGTGTCTCTCTCTGCCCTTTCCCTGCTCACGTTCTGTGTGTCTCTCTCTCAAAAATTAGTAAACATATAAAAATAAAAATGCCCTCAAGATGTTAAACTTCAGCTACTACATACCAAATTTCTGTGAGGAAGTAGGGGTAGATTGGAAGAGTGGTACCTTTCGTTCTTCTGACTGGAAAGAGCAAGTTACCGACAGTTTAATTATGCACAGAAAACTTCCTGATAGGGATTTTGGTGGCCCATTCTCCTCTCCCCTCCAAAACCACCACAGGCTTATTATAAGCATATACTATCACTATCTCATACCTAACTATAGGGAAAAGCCAAAATTTTCTCTCATACTTCTAAGCAGATACAAGTGTCTATAAGTTAAGTTTTCTAACTAACAAATGCTTTAATAGAAGCTTCTATGAAAGCATTTCTGTTTTTTTTTTAAAGATAATTGTTTACATACAATATCCTATTTAATCCTTACAACAACCCTGTTTACAGATAGGCAATGAAAGACACAGAGAGTTTAAGTAATTTGCCCAAGCTCACATAGCTAGTAAGTGTAGAGCAGGGGCATCCAGAGTCTATGCTCTTTACTATATTAAGCACTAGACTATGCTGCTTCTCATGGACATAAATATCAGAGAGGGTGAATGTTTTCTTTAACAATACCACACACTTATTGTTTATTATATTCCAGGACATGTACTACATGCTTTGTATGCAAAATATTACTTAATCTTTACCATAGTTCTTTGTGGGGGCACTGTTATCTTTATAGATGTAAAACCTGAAGTTTAGACGTGTAAAATAACTTGCTCAAGGCCATATAATCAGTAATAGCAAGGCTATAATGATAAAAAAACAAACAATAAACTCCGTTACATTTATTCTCCTAAGCATTGAATTTACAGACCTACAGTTGGAAGTTCAAATACTGAAAGCAGCTTTCAGAAAGTCCTTAGAGTAATAGGAATGGACACCTCACTTGAGGACTTGGTGTGGAGGCAGAGTGGTGCAATGGATGGCATTTTGGATTATCTGGGAGTTCACACTAGGTCTAGACCTGTCACCAACTCATTATGTGACCTGTGTCAGATAGTTCACTTCTTCTGGGTTGAAGATTTATCTGTAAAATTAATGCATAGGATTAGATAATCTCAAAGTAACTTTCTGATTCAACTGCTGGTTGATTATTGTCACAGATAGATTATATAGAGGAGATGTTAGACTGTCTTTGAGTTTGTTTTTTCCCTGCTGTCTGGGTCTAACATTATTTTGTTAGGGTCTTCCCCCCCCCCCCCATTATTTTCCAGTGGATTGACTCCTTTTGCTGTGGGCGAGGCAGCTTTCTTTCCTGCCCAAGTTCACTCCCGTCATTACCGTCTGTGGTGTGCCACCCCTTCCTCTCAACATCTGGGTTTCTTTTCTGAAGGGCTCTCTGTGTAACCATTTTCTGTAAATCTCTCCTCTGGACCTCAGCCTTCTGTGAGTTCCTGGGTTATTTGTCATCTGTACCTGTCACCAGATACTTAGTTACCTTTAGTTCTTTGTTGTTGCCCATATTGGCATTTTCTTTCTCTCTCTCTCTCTTTCTTTCTTTCTCTCTCTCTCTCTCCCTCCCTCCCTCCCTCCCTCCCTCCCTTCCTTCCTTCCTTCCTTCCTTCCTTCCTTCCTTCCTTCCTTCCTTCCTTCCTTCCTTTTTCACTTTCAGAAACATCTTTATTGTTTGCTTCTTTAAACAGTTATCTACATGTATTTCAATATGGTTTGCAGATCCATTCATTTTATTTTATTCCTTATTCTATTTTAATTAATTTATTTTTTTCATGATAAGTGTACTCTTTAATCCCTATCACCTGCACCCAGCTCCCTTTCACTTCCCCTCTGGTAACCAGCAGTTTGTTCTCTATAGTTAAGAGTTTTTTTCACATACAACAACCACAAGTAGGATGACAAGTTTATAGCCAAAAGAGCTCACAGAATAAGAAGGTATTTCAAAATCTATTAAATGAGATCTACCATAAATACTTCTAACAAAATAAACAAATGAATATTGAAAAAAAAAAGTCTGTTTCTTGGTTTGTCTCTCCCTCTTTTTCCCCTTTGCTCATTTTTTTCTTTATTAAATTCCATATATGAGTGAAATCATATGGTATTTGTCTTTTTCTGACTTATTTTGCTTAGCATAAAACTCTTTCATTTGTCCACATCATTGCAAATGGCAAGATTTCATGTTTCTTAATGGCTGAGCAGTATTCCATTGTATATATCTACTACATCTTCTTTAGCCATTTATGTATCAGTGAACACTTAGACTGTTTCCATAATTTGGTTATTGTAAATAATACTGCAGTAAAGTAGGGGCGCATGTATCCCTTTGGATTAGTGTTTTTGTATTTTTTGGATAAATACTCAGTAATACGATTACTGGATCATTGGGTACTTCTATTAACTTTTTGAGAAACCTCCATACTGTTTTCCACAGTGGCTATACCAGTATATTTCCATCACGTTTGCATTTTCTGTAGAATTTTAAACACTACTAGCTCAAACTTCTAAATTCATTGTTGACTTTAAACATAAAAATATACCTCCCAATATATGCCAAAATGACATTTATTTATGTCCATATTGTCATTTTAGTATATCTTTTGTGCTTTATTTCTTATATTTTAGTATAGTTGTAATAAGCATCTTCTTTTTCTCTTAGGATGATCCTTATTTTTTATCCATAGGTTTTTGGGTGGAGGAAGTAGGAAAGGGACATACACTTGATTATTTTTGGGTATTTTTCCAATTTTGTTTTTTTTAGGCAGGAAGTATTTTTTCAACATGTTTTTGAGTTGGAATTTTTCTCATACAATTTCTCTAAGCTTTCATTTTTAGTATATCTGTGTGGGATCCTGTATTGCTGTACATTTTAATATATACTGAAATATGTGAAGTATTTGTGGTTATTATACTACTCCATGCCTCTAATGTCTCCACAACTAGACTGTAAGTTTTTTGAGGGCAGGACCATATCTGTAGCACCAGCTCCTGGCTTGGTACCTTTGTGTAGGAATGGTCCCTTGAAAAGTTCTGTGCCCAAACTTACAAGTTATAAGTTGCTCTTCTTGCTTATCTTTTTGCACCCAGCTCTTTTTCCCCTTTCAAAATGAGATATGAGTTTGTTGTTCCTAGCAAATAGTCTGGCAACATAGAGATGATAATTTGTTTGGGTGGACATGTTGGTGTTTTCATTTAAAAATGTGGGGTGGAGGAGAGAAAGAGAAAAGAAATGTACTGCTGTCTATATTAACCTGTATCATCACCAAAGTAAAGCACTAGTAGATACTTAAAAATGTTTATGATCATCAAGAGTCTATCCTTTCTTGGTGCCAATAAGAATGAAGAAGATCGATAAAAAGAATAGGTAAAGTAGAAAATTTTTGTCAGTCTAAAAGTGGGGAAGTAATTTAATACAAATATATTTACACCTCTGGATATCTGTGATCCTAAGAATGAAAAGTTTGCCATAGTTCCTCATGGTAAAATAGAACACTTCAATTTTGAAAAACTCTACTCTGAGTTTTTCCTGAGTAAGAAATTATGTGAGACTCTTGCTGCAGCCATTGTATAGTTCCAGAATTGAACCTTTATTAGTGGTGTTGTTCATTGGTATTATACAGGGATTGGCAGTCTGTGGCCAATGGGCCAAATATTGCCTGCTGTTTTTTTTTTTTAATGATTTTTGAGCAAAGAATAGTTTTTAAATTTTAAATGGTTTTAAAAACCACAATGATAATATTTCATGACATTTGAGGTATATTTGAAATCCAAATTTCATTGTCCATAAATTGGAATAAAACAATGTTCCTTGATTGTCTATGGTTGTATTTTTGCAACAATGGCAAAATGGAGTATTTGTGACATAACCTGCATTGCCCATAAAGCCTAAATAGTTGCTAAGTTGCTATCGGGCCATTTGTAGAAAAAGTTTGCTTTATACTCCTGGTATCAGACAAGATAAGAGACCAAAAAAAAAAAAAAAAGTCAGTTGGGGCCAAAATGAGGATAGAGGATAGAGGTAGAATTAATTCCTTTCCTGCTATTTTTTATTCCTTTCCTGTAGGCCTTATCTCTTTTTCTCTTCTTAAACTCCCTCACTGTACCCCACTTCCACATTCACAGACATATATATTTTTAGAAAAAAAATGAAGATCTTTCATTTTTATGAGAGTTTAGTTTGTGGTTGCTCTTAATTTTTCAAATTGCATTTTCCTTTATTTTAAATCTGAAGTTTAGACCATCTGGGAAAGAAAACTGGGGACTTCAGTATGTAGGCTCTCCATTTGGCAACAGCTAAAAGTAGTGCTAAGACCAGTCAAGAGGAGTGAGACTGAAATTGAAGCTTTGTTGGCCTGTATTGAGAAATTTGGACCAGATCTGACAGTTGGAGCACCATTTTTGACCATTGTTCTGGGAATCCTGTTTTGTTCCACTGTACAGAAAACCTTTAGGGGTTAAACTCCTACCATTCAATTTTTTTTTTTTTTTTGAGGAAATAACACAAAACTAGAGGCTCAATTTGGAGGAGAAGCTGAAACTGATTCAAACAAGATTTCATTAACTAATTTGGGGAGCATTTGGAGCTGTTCTGAGCTATACAGTTACTTCTTTTCTCATCTCCACTGGCACTCTGAGAATCAGATCACCTGGGGAAAGCAGATTTAAAAAATTCCAGATGGTGTGTGCGATGCTCCAGCTGTGGAGAATCTCTCCCAGTCAGGCAATCTGCCTTTCTGCCGGAACCCTCTAAAACTGTGCTGCCCATTTGTCATGCTTCTCCAATTGCAGCCTTCTGGATAGCTTCTCTTTGCCTTGTCTGACTCTTCCTTTCCAGTTTTTATCATCCCCCTTCATGAGCTAATGTAGTAACTTCTCTTCATTGGCTATAAATCCATAGAATAACCCGATATAAGTATGGTTTTGTGAAGGATAATTGGAAAACATCTGCTTTTTTTACCCTTAAGATTCAGTGTTCACTTGTCTCATATGACGACGTGACTGTTTGTGCATGTGTGAAAAAGAAAAGAAACAGGAAGAGGAGAGGGAAAGGCTAGCATGAGGGTGAGCAAGAAAGAATTCATGCATGTGTTTTTGTAGCCAGTTGGACAAAATAAGTTCATCTCCATGTCAGCTTGATTAGAATCCTGGGTTAATGTTGAGAAAGGTTACTGTCACTGACTTGGATGACCCTGATGGGTCTACCAAAGAAGTGATTGTTTTGGGGTTGGTCCTGGCTGTTGTTTTGATGGTAAGTTTTGTCTGGAGTTATTTCTAGCTTTTGGTGGCAAGGCCTGGAAGCTTATGGGCATCTTTTGATCTCCAGAGGGTTAAGGTGGATTTTCCTTGGAAGTTAGTTGAACATTGTGGGGAGGTGAAGAGAAGAAGCAGGTAACAGATGACACTCTATGCTGTTGGCTACCTGCTGTTCTTATTGTATATTCTTGTAATAAATATGCCTTTTCTAATCTGTAGAATATTAGGTGAGTAAACTTTGAAACCTCTCATTTTAGCTGTGTTATAGTCTATAACTGGATTCATGTAAGGTTTATGGGTCATTTGAGTTATATTTTACTTGGTATTTGGTGCCTTTTGAAATCTAGATAGAAAATTACATAAATTGGTAGGAACTAAAAATTTCCCTGTATAGTGTTACTTTAAAATGTGAAGAAAGTTTATATGTCATAAAATGCAGGGATGTGAAGTGTACAGTTTGACTGCTTTTGGTAAAAGTATGCATCTATGTAACCTTCACCTTAAACAGGATCTAGAACATTTCTATCATCCCCTACAGAAAGTCTCTTTCCAGTCTGTCACATCTTGCAAGGGAACTACTGTTCAGGTTTCTATCACCATAGATTATTTTGCCTGTTCTTAAACTTCATATATACTGTTTTATGTCTAGCTTTTTAAGTTCAGCATAATGTTTCCAATGCTCATCTTAGTTATGTGTTATTGGTAGATCATTAAAAAATTGTTTTTGACTCTTTCCCATCTTACAAGATGGTGGATGAAAAAGCTGAGAAGCCTAATAGTAAGGAGAAGAAACTTGAAGCAAAGAAAGCTGATGCTGGTAGCAAGGTTAAGAAGGCTAATCTCAGGGGTGCCTGGGTGACTTAGTCGGTTAAGCGTCCGACTTTCGCTTAGGTCATGATCTCGCGGTTCGTGGGTTCGAGCCCCGCGTCGGGTTCTGTGCTGACTGCCAGCTCAGAGCCTGGAGCCTGTTTCAGTCTGTTACTCCCTCTCTCTCTGAGCCTCCCCTGCTCACTCTGTCTCTCTCTCTCCTAGAAATAAATAAAACAAAACAGAACAAAACAGAACAAAACAAAACAAACAAACAAAAAAAGGCTAATCTCAGGGCTGAAATGCCAAAGAAGGGGAGGCCCTACTCCAGCTGAAACTCTTATGTAGTCGAAGGAATTGGCAGATACTCCCCATCAGCTGTGTATTCCAAAAATGCCATGTACAAGAGGAAGTATTCAGCAGCTAAATCCAGGGTTGAAAAGAAAAAGAAGGAGAAGGTTCTTGCTACAGTCACAAAACTAGTTGGTGGTGACAAGAATGGTGATACCTGAGTGGTTAAACTTCGCAAAATGTATTATCCTATTGAAGATGTGCCTTGAAAGCTGTTGAGCCACAGCAAGAAACCTTTCAGTATGTGAGAAAACTGCAAGCTAGCATCATTTCTGGGACCATTTTGATCATCTTCACTGGGTGCCACAGAGGCAAGGGAGTGGTTTTCCTGAAGCAACTGAGCAGTGGCTTGCCACTTGTGTCCAGATCTCTGGCCCTTAGTGGAGTTCTTCTGCATAGAACACACCAATTTTTCATTGCCACCTACACCAAAATTGATATCACTAGTGCAAAAATCCCAAAACATCTCACTGATGCTTACTTCAAGAAGAAGAAGTTGTGCAAACCCAGACACCAGGAAGGTGAGATCTTTGACACAGAGAAGGAGAAATATGAGATTACAGAGCAGTGTGAGGTTGATCAGAAAGCTGTGGATTCACAAAGTCTGCCAAAAATCATAGCTGTTTCTCAGCCTCAGAGCTACCTCCGCTCCATGTTTTCTCTCACAAATGGGGATTTTATCTTCACAAATTGGTTTTCTAAATTTCTTACAAAGAACTTAATGGAATAGCTGATCCATTTCAAAAAATAATGAATAAAATTATAAAATTCTGAGTTGTTTTTCATTATATGACTTCCATAATCTTTTTATGCCTTCTCCTGTTAGTGAACTTTTAACTTTTACTCAGTTTTATAGAGCAGAAAGTTTTAAGTATGGTAAGCCCAATTTATCAAAAAGAATTTTATAATCAATGTTCTTGGTGTTCTAAGAAATCTTTGTTAAATGGGGGCGACTGGGTGGCTCAGTTGGTTAAGCATCCGATTTCGGCTCAGGCCATGATCTCATTGTTCGTGGGTTTGAGCCCTGCATCGGACTCTGTGCTGACAGCCAGCTCAGAGCCTGGAGCCTGCTTCAGATTCTGTGTCTCCGTCTTTCTTTGACCCTTCCCTGCTCATGCTGTCAATCTCTCTCTCTCTCTCTGAAATAAATTAAAAAAATAAATAAATAAAAAAAACAAGAAATCTTTGTTAAATCTCAAGACCACAAAAATTTTCTTTCATGTTTTCTTCTAGACATATTACAGTTTTGCTTTTATATTGAGGTCTGTGGTCCATTTCATATTAATTGTGTCAGAGGATACTAATATTCATTTTACCATATGTTTATTAATTTGTTGTAGCAACATTTGTTGAAAACATTGTCTTTCCCCTTAATTAATACAGTTGAGCATATTGGACTGTAAGTTTCTTTTTTTGTAATGTCAGATTTTGGTGTCAGGGTTAAGCTGGCTTATAAAATAAAGTGGAATCATTCTTTTTTATTTTCTGAAAGAGTTTGTGTAACATTGATATTAAGCCTTCCTTAAAGGTTGATAGAACTTTCTAGTGAGCCCAGGTGGGCATGGAGTTTTATTTATGCAAAATTTTTATTGTAGTTTCTTTGATAGATATGGGGCTATTCGGAGTTTGTATTTCTTCATAAATTTTTAAGTCTTTTTAAAAAAAGAATTTGCCCATTTTATTTAAGTTATTGAATTTATTACCATAAACTTGTTCATAATATTACACTATTATCCTTTCAATATCTATGGGATTTGTAGTGATGCTTCTCTTTTATTATTGATATTGTTAATTTGTGATTTTCTCCTTTTTTTCTTTATTATTGCTAGGTGTTTATTAATTTTAATAATACTTTAGAAGAGAAAACTTTGGGTTTGTTAATTTTCTCTTTTGCTAATATATACTCTGAACTTCATTATTCCTCTTTATGACTTACTTTGGATTTAATTTGCTCTTCTTTCTCTAGATTCTTAAGGTGGGAACTTAGATAATTGATATTAAATCTTTCTATTTTCTAATGAGTGAATTTTAAACTACATTCCTCCTTTAAGTATTATTTGGTTTGTGTTCCACAAATTTTGTTATTTTTTAGTTTGAAGTATTTTTAAATTTCTCTTGTGGTTTTTCCTTGACCATTGGCTGTTTAGAATAGATTTAATTTCCAGATAATATATTTTTAAGATATCTCACTTTATATTTCTAACATAATTTAATTTTCTCTTCAAATAGTATACTACATAAGTTTTCAACCTCTTGGTTTTTAGGTTAACAGTTAATAATTTTCATCAAAATTGTCCATTTGGGCTATCCTGTTCAAATCTTTCATCTGACCCAATCTCCAGGACTCAGTTCCATGTTAGATCATTGTATATTGTCCTAAAGATCTGTGAAGGCTCTATTAATTTTTTTCAGTAATTTCTTTTTATCCATTCGTTAAACTGGATTTAAAAAACATGTTTTCAAGTTTACTTCTCTTTCTTTTCCAATTTGTCCTTAAGCCTATCTAGTGAAGTTTTTTACATTCTAAAATTTCTACTGCATCTCTCTTTCTCTCTCTCTCTCCCCCTCCCTGCATTACTCCACTGAGGTACTTTATGTGTTAACTCATTAAAACCATATTGTCTTTTAATTCTTTATGTGTTTGTAATAGGTGCTTTAAAGTCTTTTTTGCTAAATCTAACATCTGGGCCATTTCTGGTCTAGTTTCTGTTAGTTTATTTTAATTTTTGGTTGTTCATTTTTGACTGGTGATTTTTTAAATGAATACTGACATTGTGATTAAAAATAGTGTAGAGTATCTAGATTCTGTTATCTTTCTCTGAATGGTATCAATTCTTGTTTAAACAGGCAGTTATTGGCTGGTCACCTTAAACTTTGTAGACTTCATTTTATACTTTCTTCAGATCTGTAGAAAGTCCAGGATGTTTCTCAAGCTCCTCTAGCTTGTCAGGACAAGATCCCTTGTGGATCTTATTAAAAATCGATTTCATACTTCGTTAGGGTGGATCTAGCGTAGGTCTTACACTGAAGCTTGGTCCTTACTCATGGTATGACTTTCTCAACTGAATACCTCGGATGTTATTAAAGTATTAATAGGATCTTTCCATGCTGAAGCGTCCAAGAACTGTGATTTTTCCTCTAGCAGTTCTTGTTCTCTAATACCTCTATTTTTCCTCTCAACTCTATCATAACTGCTACCTGGTTAACTTTCATGGTCTTACTCTGAACATATATAGTCTTGTCCTCAGGGATTTATACAAGACCTCACACAGGGTCTCCTGGAGCCTTCTCAGTACCGCCATCTTTTCTATGTTGCCTTGTCTCATAGATTACAGCTATTTCAACCAAACTGAACTCTGATTTCTGCCTTCTCAGATCATTGGGATCACCTTGACCAGCTCAGTGTCTAGCTCTCTTCTTTGCAGTTGGGAAATTAGCGAGCTGGGTAATCATGAGACTCACCTCATGAGTTTCCTTTTTCTCAAGGATTACAATCATGTGCTGTCTATTGTCCTCTGCCTGAAAAAGTTGCCTCACATGGTTTGTTCAGATTTATAGTTGTTTATTTTAGGAGGGCTGATTTAGTACAGTTACTACAACATAGTTGTAAGTGGGATTCCAAGTCTACTATTTTGCTGTATGCTTTCTATTTGTCCTGCCTTTTTCCCACTCCTGTTTTTCTCCTTTCCTGTTTTCTTTTGGGCTAATCAAATTTTTTAATGTTTTGTTTTAATTATTATAATGACTTTCTGGATATAACTTATGTATTATTTTTAAGAAGTTGTACTAAAGATCACTGAAGATGGTACTAAATATTGATCTTTAACTTACCACATTCTACTTAGAGTTAATATAGTACTATTTCCAATAAAAATTTTATAACACTATAATCTACTTAGACTCCCCATCCTTTGTTATATTGTTTTGTATATCTTATATCTATGAATATTACAATTCCTACAATACAATATCATATGTTTTTCATTAAATAGTAAGTTGTCTTTTTAGTGGTAAAAAGATACAAAATTTATCATCTTAATTATTTTTAAGTGTATAGTTCAGTAGTGTTAACTATATACAATCAGGTATTTTTTCAAGAAATTAATAGAAGATACAAAATATCATTGTTATTTTTTGTGAATATAATTTGTCAAATTAGCTTACATACAACACTCAGTGCTCATTGCAACAAGTGCCCTCCTCAATGCCCATCACCCATTTTCCCCTCTCTCCCACCCGCACTGATGCACCCTCAGTTTGTTCTTTGTCTTTAAGAGTCTCTTGTGGTTTGCCTCCCTCCCTCTTTGTTTGTAACTATTTTTTTCCCCTTCCCTTCCCCCATGGCCTTCTGTTAAGTTTCTCAAGATTCACATATGAGTGAAAATATATGAGATCTGTCCTTTGACTGACTTGTTTCACTCAGCATAATACCCTCCAGTTCCAATCACATTGCTGTAAATGGCATGATTTCATTCTTTCTCATTGCCAAGTAGTATTCCATTGTATGTATATATATATACATATATATAAATATATATATATAAAGAAAATATATATATAAATATATATATAAAGAAGATATATATATATAAAGAAGATATATATATATATATATATATATATATATATTTACACACACCACATATTCTTTATCCATTCATCAGTTGATGGACATTTGGGGTCTTTCCATAATTTGGCTAGTGTTGAGACTGCTGCTATAAACATTGGGGTACACATGCCCCAATGCATCAGCACTCCTGTATTCTTTGGGTAAATTCCTAGCAGTGCTATTGCTGGGTCATAGGGTATTTTTAATTTTTTGAGGAACCTCCACACTGTTTTCCAGAGCGGCTGTACCAGTTTGCATTCCCACCAACAGTGCAAGAGGTTTCCTGTTTCTCCACATCCTCACCAGCATCTATTGTTACCTGATTTGTTCATTTTAGCCAGTCTGACTGGTGTAAGGTGGTATCTCAGTGTGGCTTTGATTTGTATTTCCCTGATGAGGAGTGATGTTGAGCATCTTTTCATGTGTCTATTGGCCATCTGGATGTCTTCTTTGGAAAAGTATCTATTCATGTATTCTGTCCAGTTCTTCACTGGATTAATTGTTTTTTCGGATGTGGAGTTTGTTGAATTCTTTATAGATTTTGGATACTAGTCCTTTTTCCAATATGTCACTGCAAATATCTTTTCCCATTCTGTCGGTTGCCTTTTAGTTTTGTTGATTGTTTCCTTTGCAGTCCAGAAGCTTTTTATCTTGATGAGGCCCCAATAGTTCAATTTTGCTTTTAATTCCCTTGCCTTTGGAGATGTATCAAGTAAGAAATTGCTGTGGCTAAGGTCAAAGAGGTTGTTTCCTTCTTTCTCCTCTAGGGTTTTGATGGTTTTCTATCTTACATTCAGGCCTTTCATACATTTTGAGTTTATTTTTGTGTATGGTGTAAGAAAGTGGTCTAGTTTTATTGTTCTTCATATTGCTGTCCAGTTCTCCCAGCACCATGTGCTAAAGAAACCGTCTTTTTTTTCATTGGATGCTCTCTCCTCCTTTGTCAAGTTTAGTTGGCCATACATTTGTGGGTCCAATTCTGGGTTCTCTGTTCTATTCCATTAGTCTATGTGTATGTTTTTTTGCCAATACTATACTGTCTTGATGATTACAGCTTTACAATAGAGGCTAAAGTCTGGGATGGTGATGCCTCCCACTTTGGTTTTCTTCTTCAATATTACTTTAGCTATTCGGGGTCTTTTGTGTTTCCATACAAATTTTAGGATCATTTGTTCCAGTTTTGAGAAGAATGCTGGTGTAATTTTGATTGGGATTGCATTGAATGTGTAGATTGCTTTGGGTAGTATTGACATTTTAACAGTATTTATTCCAGTCCATGAGTATGGAATATTTTTCCCTTTCTTTGTGTCTTCTTCAGTTTCCTTCATGAGTTTGCTTATAGTTTTCAGCATACAGGTCTTTTACATCTTTGGTTAGGTTTATTCCTAGGTATTTTATAGTTCTTGGTGCAATTGTAAATGGGATCAATTTCTTTATTTCTCTTTCTGTTGCTTCATTATTGATGTATTAAAATGCAACTGGTTTCTCTACATTGATTCTGTACCCTGCGACTTTGCTGAATTCATGTACCAGTTTTAATAGTATTTTGGTGGAGTCTTTCAGGTTTTCCATGTAGAGTGTTATGTTGTCTGTGAACAGTGAAAGTTTGACTTCTTCTTTGCCAATTTTGATGCCTTTTATTTCATTTTGTTGTCTGATTGCTGATGCTAGGACCTATAACACTGTGTTAAAACAACAGTGGTGAGAGTGGACATCCGTGTCGTGTTCCTCATCTCCAGGGGAGAGCTCTCAATTTTTGCCCATTGAGGCTGATATAAGCTGTTGGCTTTTCATATATGGCTTTTATGATGTTTAAGTATCTTCCTTCTATCCCGACTTTCTTTAGGGTTTTTATTAATAAAGGATGTTGTATTCTGTCAAATGCTTTTTTTGCATATATTGGCAAAGTATTATCTATTAAGATTATCCACATATTTACCATGTCCTCTTCCCTTTATTTCTCTGTGTATGTATGAAGTTTCATCTGATGTCATTTCTTTTCAGCTAAAGAACTTTTCAAACTTGTGATTTTGTTGGAGAGGGAGGGAATGGCTCTAATCTTTTATTCAGCCTTCTGTTGAATTTTTTATTTCAGATATTGCCTCTCTAGAGTTTTTATTTGGTTCTTTTTCATAGTTTCTATTTTTCTGCTTAGATATTCCATCTTCTCATCCATTATGATCATCTTTTCCTCTAGACTTGATCTATGTTTTATAATAGCAACTTTAGAATTGTTTGCAGGGTGCCTGGGCAGCTCATTCAGTTGTATGTCCAACTCTTGGTTTCAGCTCAGGTCATGATCCCTGGGTCGTGGGATTGAGCTCCACATTGGCCTCTGCGCTGAGTGAACATAGGGCCTGTTTGAGATTCTCTCTCCATTTGCTGTTCTCCCCCACTTGCATATATACTTTTTCTCTAAAATAACAAAAATAAAAAAAAATAAGCATTTGTCTGCCAACTGTATAGAGATTCCTCAATGTTAAAAAAAAAAAATAGAATTATCATATGATCCAGTAATTCCACTACTGGGTATTTATCCAGAGTATGAAAACACTAATCTAAGGAGATACACGTACCTGGATGTTTATTGTAGAATGATTTACAATAGTCAAGATAGGGAAGCTACCCAAGTGTTCATTAATAGATGAATAGATAAAGATGATGCAGGATATATAGTATATATACAATGGAATATTACTCAGCCATAAAAAAATGAAATCTTGTAGGGGTGCCTTGGTGGCTCAGGGAGGTAAGCATCTGACTTTGGCTCATGATCTCACAGTTAGTGGGTTTGAGTTCCGCATGAGCCTCTGTGCTGACAGCTCAGAGCCTGGAGCCTTTTTCAGATTCTGTGTGTGTGTGTGTGTGTGTGTGTGTGTGTCTTTGCCCCTCCTCTGTTCACGGTCCATCCGTCTTTCTCTCAAAAATAAATAAACATTAAACATTTTTTAAAAAAATGAAATCTTGTCATTTGCAATAGCATGGATGGATCTAGAGGGTATAATGATAAGTGATATGTCAGTCACAGAAAGAAAAATACCATATGATTTCACTCATATGTGAAATTTAAGAAACAAACCAAGAAAAAGAGAGACAAATAAAATAGAAGTTCTTAAATATAAGGAACAAACTGGTGGTTGCCAGAGGGAAGGTGGGTAGAGAATGCATGAAATAGGTGAAGGGATTAAGAGTACAATGAGTATTATATAGAATTGTTGAATGACTATATTGTACATCTGAAACTGATATAATAGTGTATGTTGACTATACTGGAAACAAACAAACAAATAAATACTTGTCTACTAATTCCAACATCTGCATTATTTTGGAGTTTCTTTTGACTGACTTTTCTTTTAATTATGGACTGCATTTTTCTGTTTCCATGTCTAGTAAGTTTTTAATCATGTCTGGACATTATTATTATTTTCTTTTAGTCTTAGGGTGAGACATAGTGTTTACTCCTGGGCATTACTCATTTCTGCAGTTTTATTGGAGAGTCCAGATATTTATCAAGCCTCTCTAACTTAGCAGAATTCAAACTCAAAACACTCTACTTGCCCTGGGCAAGGCTGAAATCTTTGCTCAGCCCTTTCAGCTTTCCAGATATTGTTTTCCAACAGACTTTTTGGTGTTTCACTGCTCAGTGGTCAGTTTATACTTAGGTTTTATACCTAGATTATAATTTTAGTCTTAGAATTTATTCATAGTTTTGAGAGCTCCCTCTTCTGTGGCTTTTTCCTCTCTTGGATTTTCTATCTCAATTTCCAGATTCTTTGCCAGCCCTCACCTTTTGCCCTGAGGGTTTCTGCACCATTCTGCACAGACTAGGGAGTGCCCTGAATACATTATTGGGTAAATTATTGTATATGGCTCTTTCATTTTCTGTCTGTGGACTGAATCAATGTTGCATGAGTAATAAGAAGAATGTTTTATTAAAAAAAAATAACAGTTGTTTTAGTAGATACCCTGTCATGGTGGCAGGCCTACATGGCTCTTCTGTGATGGGCCTGGAAATTGGTTGGCAAGGATAGAATGACACACTGTTTCTCGCTAGTAGCCAGATGAGGATCTGTTAGTACAGATCACTGAGCAACCTGTATCACCAGGTTGTTGTTATTGTTGTTTTAACAGGATTCCTGTGAAGAGTATGTTTGTGTACCCTTTGTTTGGTTGTAGTAAATGGGGAATGATAATTTTCCTGATGAGCTGCCCAGATAAGTGGCTTTGTGAAACCTTACATAGCATTTATATGTCTTCTTTCTGATTATAGCATTTCTTTTACCATCCTACTTTCCTTTGGGAAACCGTAATGTCATTTATGTGGGACACTCAGTTTTCATACTTGTGTTCTTTGTCTTTTGTTCTTATCCACACCTCATCTTTCTCACCTCAAGGGTGGAAATGTGGTAACAGATTACCACAGTGATTGGTTCAAGTATAGGCCAGGATATGAATAAGACTAAATATAGAATTTTCCTCAAGATATTTCTCTTCAGCTTAGGCCATGAACTTCTAAGGCAAGAACCATGTTCACCACTGCATTCTCTATACCAAGCACAGACCTGGAGAAATGTGAATGAATGTTGAATAGAATGAGTGACCCTTGGCAGAGTCATGCAATGATTGTGACTTTGGCTTTCCAAGACTGAATTCTTAATTTTTAATCTGATAGCATCTCTCTACAAAATGTAAGTCAGATTTGTTTGTTGAAATTATGGAAAGAACCCACATGTCCATCTATTGATGAATGGATTAATGGATTACATATAGGTAGTATATATGTTTATATATATACATACACACAATGAAATATTATGTGAGGATCAAAAAGAATGAAATCTTGCCATTTGCAACAATATGGATGTAACTAGTATGTATTATGCTAAGTGAAATAAGTGAAGTAAGTCAGAGAAAGACAAATTCATGTGATTTCACTCATGTGAATTTTAATAAAAAAGCACAAATGAACAGAGGGAAAGGTGAGGAAAAATAAGATAAAAGCAGAGGGGGAGGCAAACCATGAGAGACTATTAAATACAGAGAACAAACATTTGCTGGAGAGGTGTTGGTGTTGGCTGGTGAGGATGGACGTGGGAGATGGTCTAAATGGGTGATGAACATTTAGAAGAGCACTTGTTGGGAAGAGCACAAGCTGTTACATTGTAAGTGATGAATCACTGGGTTCTACTCCTGAAACCATACTACACTGTATGTTAACTAAATTAAATTTAAACAATAATAATGATAATAATAATAAAGATATAAGTAAGAAATTGGCAAATCTGTTCATGAAATGGACCTCATCAGTATATAGTTGAGGGCATGACTGAGAATAAATTCTCAGAGAAAGTATGTTTTGAGATTAGACCCTCATTTCCCTAGAGCAGCATAATTTTGATCTTTGAAACAGGTGTATGTACATGTTTCCTTCATGTCTTTGTCTCCCACTCTGCTCCCAGGACATCAAAGGACTCAGGAAGCTCTTTCACTAGAAATACCTATTGCAAGTATATCAGTTCTCTATCTTGAACTTTGGAGAAGTACCATTAGTGTCACTGAAATAACATTTGTGAATTAGGAGACCTCGGGGATGTCACCGACTGGTCAGGGGGAGAATGATTTAGGAAGTGGGAATGATGGCATATGGTTAAGATGTATTTGTTACTTTTACAGCCTTCTCCATTTTCCTCTTCTTCCTTCTGCTGTTCTCAGGTACTCAGTGATCTCGGAATTACAGCTCTCTTTGTAGGGATTTTTGGTGAAATACTGTTACTATACTATGGGTTAAGTAAGAATAGACTTTTTGGAAAATCTGGAAATTGAATTGCAACAATATCAATATCAGTGTTTCATTGTGGAATTGTTTTTAAGTTCTAAACATTCAGCCTATATATGGATATTTATAAAACAACCTCTTTGCAATTCGGAGTGGTTCTTTGTCAAATTAAGACTCAACAAATGGTTAAGTGCCTCAAATACCCACTGTACTAGGGGCTTTCCCATATGTTATCTGGCATAATCATAAAAACCTGTGTGCATGTGGGGAGTTATTATTCATCCCTATTTTACAGAGAGGAATTTTGCCAACAATTAGAATTAAAAATAAACATTGTGACTTCTGATTTCTGGTCGGGCATGTAAGTAGCTATAGACATCTCCCTTGTAACAAGAAATAAAAAACTGAAGAAATGGAAAAATTAACTACTTAGATTCATCAGAGAAGGAAGGTCACAGGGCAAACCAAGATAAACCTTGTGCTTATTCCTTATGGATCACTTAATTTGGAATATGCCCAAGTCTAACCCAAAGTAATCTGATATCCAAAAAATGACTAATAATATGAAAGCTGCTGTCTGAAGACACCTAAAGCAAAACTTTTAACAAATACCAAAAAAATAAATAAATTAACGTATTCACCATTAAAATTTCAATGATTCTAGGAAAATATAACTCAAAATCCATTAATGTTCTTGTCCCTGAGTAAGACTCAGAGCCCTCTCTTTTAGAAATGGCTTGCCAGCCTCCCAGTGGAATAAAAAGCTCTCATCTCCTTCTGTTTTCCATCTTTAAATCCTACTTCACAGATTTTGTTAAGGGTCAATTTGACATCCATTTCTCAAATCAGACTTCGCTAGTGCTCTTTATGAATCTTCAAAGCACAATTCTGGAAGAAAGGCTACTAATTCAAGATTGAAAAATGTACTCGTTGGATGATCTCATAAGTGTTTGGCAACAACTTATTATTGCATTATTAGGCAAAACTGAAATCATGAAGCTGAGAAAGAGCTTATTTTATATATTGTTGGATAGAAAGTTAAGTAGATCTGCATATTCTAACATTGATTGGTGTCCTGACCTTTCTAAATATTCAACCTGTAAAGACATTTGAGAAGCCTAGGACTTGCTCTCTTGCTGTTTTCAAAAATGATAGATTTCACTTGAATTTTTATAATAGAGTCACAACTACAGCAAAGGAGCGGCTGTCTTACCAGGTAGAGAACATGAGAAAATCGTTTATAGAGAGCTCTGGAAGTTTTTAAGGCCTTAAAATTTGTGGAGAAAATGAAATTTTATTTGTTTATTTGTTCTTAAATGAAGAGTCTACATCATGATAGTGGACGGCTCTGTTTGGAAGCAGTCCTTCCCAATTTTCTTTTAGCATTCTGCTGCATGTATTTGCTTAATTCCACACAGAAATATGTCATCAAATAAGAAATTATAAAATTACCATTTAAAAATAAATAAGCAGTTGGAATTTTCAGGAGAATCATCCATGAGATTCCAAATTTTATGAACTAATGCCAAACATTTCCAAACAAATTATTTCAAGGATTTGAAGAAAATTTATTACTATTAAATCTTGGCCATATGACCAGTGATAGAAAGTTAAATAGTTTCAAAATTTTTGTTTTGGATCATCAGAGATTAAGTACGATGGAATATGTTCTGGGAAATGAGAAATGAGGTTAGAACAAAGAGTTCTCCAAGAGCTTGGTGTTCTGGAAGGTTCTCATCAGAAATGGTAAGGAGGGGTGCCTGGGTGGCTCAGTTGGTTGAGTGTCTAACTCTTGATTTTGGTTCAGGTCATGATCCCATGGTGTGGAATCAAGCCATGCATCAGATTCTATGCTGAGTGTGGACCTTGCTTAAGATTCTCTCTCTCTCTTCCCTTCTCCCCCTCTCCCTCACTCACTCTCTGTCTTTAAAAAAAGAAAAGAAAAGAAAAGAAAAAAAGAAATGGTAAGGAGGATATAGAGTGCTACCAACAAAGACTCAGGGCATATAACTTCCAAATGCTGACTGTAGGATTCTGCCTCATTTCTGACTAGATTAATTGCCAAGTTATCTCTGGTCATCTATTATTTTGGGAATGAGTGAAGATATTTAAAGGAAGAGCCAAATACCCTGGGAACTAGATTTCTCAGCTTCTTCCTTATAGTTGCTTCATAATCTGATGGTTGAGTAGAGGCCCTGGCCTGTGGACTCTTGGAATTATACGGAGATTGAGCTATATGTTTTATATTTCAGTGTATGGAGTTATAGCAGCACATTAAATTAGAAGTTTCGACTAAGGAATCAGTATACAATACATGTTGCATACTGAAGCAAAGTGCCAGTCCAAGGTGCAGAAGGATAAACCTGGAAACTGGTCACATAATCTTAAAGTCTCCTCATCTATAAGGAGGGTATTAAATTATGTATTGTTAGATATTGAGGTGAATTTTTTAAAATGTTTATTTATTTTTGAGAGAGAGGGGGGAGGGGGGTAGGGGCAGAGAGAGAGAGGAAGACACAGAATCTGAAGCAGGCTCCAGGCTCTGAGCTGTCAGCACAGAACCCAGTGCAGCGCTCGAACCCACAAACTGTGAGATCATGACCTGAGCCAAAGCCGACGTTTAACCGACTGAGCCACACAGGTGCCCCACATAACTATTTATTTATTTTTTATTTATTTTTATTTTTTTTTACAAATAGTTTATTGTCAAATTAGTTTCCACATAACACTCAGTGCTCATCCCCACAAGTGTCCTCCTCCATGCCCATCCTCCCCTCCCCCCCACATCCATCAGTCCTCAGTTTTTGTCAGCATTCAAGAGTCTCTCATGGTTTGCCTCTCTCCCTTTCCCCCACCATTTCCGCCCTTCTTCTCCCCCTTGTTCCTCCGTCAAGTTCCTCCTAATCCTCCTATACGTGCAAACATATGATATTTGTCCTTCTCTGCCTGACTTATTTCGCTCAGCATAACACCCTCAAGGTCCATCCATGTTGCTACACATGGCCAGATTTCATTGTTTCTCATTGCCATGTAGTATTCCATGGCATAGATAAACCACATCTTCTTGATCCATTCATCTGTTGATGGACACTTAGGCTCTTTCCATGTTTTAGCTATTGTGGAGAGTGCTGCTATGAACATTGGGGTACACCCACATAACTATTTAATCACCCCCAAATTTCCTTGTGTTACCTCTTTATAGTCACACTTACTCCTTGGCCCTCCAATGTGTATTATGTACCACAGTTTGATTCACTATTCATCTATTAGACTACACTTTGGTCATTTCCAGTTTGGGGCTGTTGCAACTAATATATGAACAATTGTGTACAGATTTTTATGTGGATAGTTTTCTTTCTGGGATTAATGCCCAGAAGTGTGATTGCTGGGTGGTATGGTGAATGTATATTTAATTTTTTTAAGAAACTGCCAGACTACTTTTCAGAGTAACTGTATCATTTTATATTCTTACCAGTAATGTTTCATTTCATTCTTGCCAGCATATAGTATTGTCACTACTTTCATTTTAGTTGTTCTAATGGGTATGTAGTGATATCATCATGGTCTTCATTTGCATTTCTCTAATGGCAAGTGATGTTGAACAGTTTTTCATGTGCTGATTTGCCATCCATATATCCTTTGTATCTTGTGTTCATTTTCTAATTGGATTGCTTGTTTATTTTATTGTTGAGTTACTTTGAACTGTGTATATGTCGCTTTATATGGCAAAGGAGATTTTAGGTTGTAGATGGAATTAAAGTTGCTAATCAGGTAATTATTCTGAATTACCTGGGTGGACTTGATGTAATTACAGGGATCCATAAAAATTGAAGACCAAAGCAGAAGAGAAAGTCAGAGAGATTAGATGTGATATGAAAAGGAGTCAACCTGTTGTTTGCTTTAAAGGTGGAGGAAGGGGGTCATGAGCCAAGGAATGTGAGTAGTCTGCAGAAATTGGAAAAGGCAAGGACATGAATTCTTTTCTAGAGCATTCAGAAAGGATTACAGCCCTACCAATACCTTCATTTTAGCTCGGTAGACCGATTGTGCACTTCTCAGTTCCAGTAATATAATAAATTTGTATTTTAAGTCACTTAATTTGTGGTAATTTTTTACAGTAGCACTAGAAAAATTAAATTACATAATATAATTCTTCTACATCAAAAAGTGTTTATCTACAATAGGAATTTTTAAAACTTTTAAAAAGCAGAGGCATCAATAAATGTTGAATAGTTAAACATGAATTTAGAAGAGATGGGGAAGGGAGTATGATTAAATGGAATCATTAGGGTTCCATAATATTCACTTTGAATGTTATTTACTTTTTATGGAAGTGTACTTTACAAAGAATATTATATTAGTTTCAGGTGTATAGCATAGTGATTCAACATTTGTATGTATGAAATAATTACAATAAATCTAGCTACCACCTGTCATCATACAAAGTTGTTATGTACTATTAACTGTATTCTCAATGCTGTGTATTGTAGCCCCATGTATTATTTATTTTATAATTGGAAAGTTTATACTTTTTAATCCCTTCAACTAGAAGATTATTGATTTTTAATGCTTGAATAGTGGTGTTTTTTTCTGCTTTTGTAGACCTTCAGTTTCTTATGTGCTGATATTTTTTTTCTCTCCATTTCTTTTCTCAAGCAGTGGGTGTACAGAAGGGGGACCTCATGATCTCAAGAAGAGAACAGGTTGAAGACATTTTCTAAACATTGCCCTATGTGCAAATATGTGTCTGTTGAATCTAGATACAACAGCTGTTTCTCACTTTCTTATGATGTGCTCCAAACATTCAGCAGTATCTGTAAAAAAACACCTTTAAAATGTCTTATTTATGAAGTGGCAAGTGGAGATTAAGATTATTGTGCTTATACTTGAGCCAGATATATGTGGTGTGACTGATGCAGACATTCAAACTAAGGCTAATAGCCTCGGTTGATTCGTGCATATTTTGTGAATGTTGTGATTGCTCTCATACTTAATAAGGTAGTGGAAATCCCAGGAACAAAAATCACAGACTAATAGCTTGCCATATTTGAACTTATGGCATTCTCCATAAGCCTAAAAAGTGCTGAGCCTATTCCCTTTTCATTGCCAATATGTCACATTTCCCTTAGAGATGGACCTACTAACTTAACTACAAACTCTTTATCCTTGTATTTGAGGACTTGCACAGCCTTCCCTGTTTTGCCTCCCAATATTATCCTATAAAAAAATCAAAGTATTATAAAAATGTGTTGTCTTCTGATTCTTCGACTAGTTGTATCTTTTTCATTCCATACCTCACTCTACTTAGAACTGTCTCCAATTCTTCCTCCATCCTAGTCTACAGAAAATTCAGGCAATTTAAAAATCCCAGCTCAAATTATATCTCCTTCCATGAAGTCTCCCTTTATTTTCTCTGAATTGGAAGGAATCTGTCTGTCAGAGAGAGGTTAATTCACTTTGCTGTGTAGTATGGAAATATATACTCCTTGGGATAGGGACTTTATGAATTATTTTTTTCATTTCTTTAGGACCTAGTATAGAAATTTTGATTCTCGGAAGATATTGCGTGAAGTTGTATGGAATAACTGTCAGAGTAGAAAAACTAGGACCATTGACGCAGGTCCGTCCACACAGAAAATTCTTCACATTTTAAAACCAGCTTTTGGTGACATGTTATCGATGTTTATATATGAGTCTTTTATTTTGTATTAATGTATTTTTATTCCTAACACACAGGTTTCATGTATTTGATATGGAAATTTCAAAGAACTAGACTACTTAAGAGTAAATAGTATATTAGTCTCCTTGGTAATGTGACTTGAGAACAAAGAAGGGGAAAATTTGACTATACTATTTCTGAGCTCATCTCATAATTGAAGAACACCCAAGAAAGTATTATTCTCTCTTAAGCCTTGGAAGGCTAAGAGGGGTAAGGATGAAGATTCTTCCAAGGTTTCTTGTTCTATTACAGGCAAATTCCTTCTTGTTAAAAACATTTTTATTTCTCCCTTCAACTGCTCAAATTAAGCAAAAACTAGCTTTCAAGTGAAACCAGATAGGTCTTCTGCATATAACTCTCATTCCTCCATTTTCATTTATTCAAGAGGAGAAAACAAAAGATCAGCTTTGACTGTATTAATTCAGCAAATACTCATTCAACACAAATGTATATCATTTATAGATACCTAGAAGGGTGTCTGGCCCAGACATCAGTGACTAAGACAGACTCCCTGCCCTCATAGCCCAATCATTGTAGTGGAGACATTTTCCAAGTCATTAATCTGTATTTTCCCACTGAAAGTCCATGCTTTAGTATATTCCTATTTTTCCCAAATCTTCGCTGACCTCAGCTGCCATAATGGACTTACCCCTACCTTGCTTTGTGACTTCATCTTATTTTTGCTGTTATATAGCACTTAAGAACCCATGTTGTGTAGATTCTCAGTTCACTGTCATTCTTTTTTTTTTTTTAATGTTTTTTATTTATTTCTAGGAGAGAGAGAGACAGTGTGAGCAGGGGAGGGTCAGAGAGAGAGGGAGTCACAGACTGAAACAGGCTCCAGGCTCTGAACTGGCAGTCAGCACAGAGCCCGACGCGGGGCTCGAACCCACGAACCACGAGATCATGACCTAAGCGAAAGTCAGACGCTTAACCGACTAAGCCACCCAGGCACCCCTGTTCACTGTCATTCTTGATTGTCATCTATAAATCATTGTTCTGCATGGTCAGAACCAGGAGCTTGCTGTCAAAAGAGACTAAGGACCTCTGCTTCTGACCAAGGAATATTAGAAATAGGGACTAGATTTAACTTTCCACTTGAAAACATCTCCAATACTGGACCAAATAAAAGTTTTGAAAACATAACACAGGCAACTCAGGACAGTGATCTCTGAGAAAAGGGAACAAATGTGTTAAGTCCTACAGTTATGCCATTATACTGTTTGCAGAGTTTCAGGCTTCACTGGAAGCAGCAGGAAATCAAGTCTAAGTCCACTGGTTTTCCTGAGGTGAGATTGAACAGGGGGTCCAGAAAAGCCAAGGTGACTAGAATAACATCTGTGCACAGAGAGAGCATCAGAGATATTCAGAGGGTCCCCAAGGAGTTTTTAGCTGACTACTGACCAGCATATGTGTGAATTGAAACTGTCAAAGGGCAGGGAATGTCTATCTAAAAGAAGGGGGAATAATCTCTGAGGTTACTGAGGTCTGGTAAGAGTTAAAATTCTTACCAGCTGTAGTGAAAAATCTCATATTTAATGGGGCATTGGATAAATTACTCACAGTGATATTTCTTCATTGGTGGGGTGAAATTAGTGTTAGGGCAAAGGTTTTGCTGGTCTTGCTTAACAAAACTAAAAAGCAGGCATCAAAGGAATAAAAATGATTCCAAGAGGGAGTAGCTTAGGGGAGTTACTGAGTTATTTATGTGTATCAAGGCTCATCCCTGAGATGGGCATGCATGAATCTGATCCTACATACCATATTAAAAACTTTGAGAACTGAACTAAGAGCTAGATCACTGATCCAGTATTATCCAGTATTATACTGGCTACTGGGGGAGGCACAAATGTAGAGTATATTGAAATAGCACTGTAAAGTCTTTGAGAACAGAATTTTCATTGAAATCCTAACACAAGGAAGACTGGTTTGAACTTGTGGCCTTAAACTCATTTGGGTTGATTGCCTACTAAAACAAAAATATTGACATTCTCCATAGGACTGAACAAGACCCAAAGACTTAGCATCATATAATTCAAAATGCCTAGGATATATCCAAAATTACATGGTGTACAAATAACCAGGAAAATCTCAACTTGCACTAGAAAAAATAATAGATGCAGATGACAAGACAACATGAATGTTGGCATTACTTAACAAAGACTCTAAGGTAGTATTATAATAATGCTACAACAAGTAAAAGTGGACACACAACAAATGGAAGCATAGACAGTCGCGGTAAAGAAATAGAAAATATAAAGCAGAAACAAATGGAAATTTTAGAACTGAAAAATATAATCAGTGAAATAAACTCATTTTAGTGGCTTAGTAGCAGAGTGATGATGGCAGATGAAGGTGTCAGTGAATATGGGGGCTCCTGGGTGGCTCAGTCAGTTAAGCGTCCGACTTCAGCTCAGGTCATGATCTCATGGTTCGTAGGTTTGAGCCCTACATCGGGCTCTATGCTGACAGCTAGCTCAGGGCCTGGAGCCTGCTTCAGATTCTGTACCTCCCTCTCTCTCTGACCATCCCCTGCTCATGCTGTCTCTTTCTCTCTCAGAAATAAATTTAAAAAAAAAATTAAGGAAAAAGAAAGTGTCAGTGAATATGAAGATAGATCAAGAGAAATTATGTAATCTGAACAAAATAGAGACCAAAATTTGAAAAAATAGTTTAACAGGTCTACAGGGATCTGACAGTCAATATCAAAATATCTAACATTTGTTTAATATGAATCTCAGAGGGAGAGGAAGAGAACTACAGTTCAGAAAAATATTTATAGAAATAATGTCTGAAATGTCTCAAAAATTTTGAAAGACATAATCCTGCAAATTCAGGAAGCTTAGAGAATTTTAGTATAAATCTGAGGAAGCTACATTGGACACGTGATCTGCTGAAAACTAAAAGCAAAGAAAAAAACTTCAAAGCAGTCAGAGAAAAATTATGTATTCTTTATAGGAGATCTGTAATTTAAGTAATTGAAGATTTCTTATGAGAAACATGGTGGCCAGAAAGAAGTGAGACAGCATTGTAAAGTGTTGAAAGAAAAGAACTGCCAACTGCAACTTTTTTTTATCAGATGAAAATATCCTTCAGAACTAAGGTGAAAGAATGGTGTTCTCAGAAAAAAACTAAAACAGTTCATTTCTAGGAAACCTAATGTAATTTCTAAAATAAGTTCTTCATGCAAAAGGAAATTGGAAAGATCAGAAAGGAAGGACAATAGAAATGGTAGATTTAATGTTCTGTGTATTTTACCACACACAAAAAAATAAAAGGATGGAGGTAGTTATATTATAAAAACACTAATAAAAAGAACGTTGGAGAAGTTACAATAGTATTAGACAAAATAGACTTCAGAGAAAAGGATAAAGATATTACATAATGGTAAAAGATCAGTTCAAGAAAACATGACAGTGTCAGATTTTTTTTTAAATGTTTTATTTGTTTCTGAGAGAGAGAGAGATAGCGAGAGAGAGAGAGAGACAGCATGCATGAGCAGGGGTGGGTCAGAGAGCGAGGGAGATACAGAATCTGAAGCAGGCTTCAGCTACAGAATCTGAAGCTAGCTGTCAGCACAGAGACGGACACAGGGCTTGAACCCACAAACCGTGAGATCATGACCTGAGCCGAAGCTGGAGGCTTAACCCACTGAGCCACCCAGGTGCCCTGACAGTGCTAGATTTGTATTCACCTAACAATAGAACTTCAAAATACATGGAGCAGAAAGTCAATAGATACATTGTTTAGATAAGTTACAGTTAAAGGTATTGTATTAATGTAAAATTGTACAGAAGGTAGACTAATTTACAGCAACAGAATCCAGATGAACGGTTGCCTGGGAACAAGAAGGTAGGTTTACCAAGGGACACAAGAAAACTTTCAGGGGTGATGGATATGCTGATTCTTGATTGTAGTGATAGTTTCCTATGTATGTACATATTTTCAAATTTATCAAATTGTGTACTTTAAATATATATTGGTTATTATATATTAAGCTTCAATAAAGCTATTGGAAGAGATAGACTCTAATAGATTTAATCTTACACACTCAGTTTATAGACTCCAGATTTTTCCCTATTCTTACTCTTTTTCCCTACAAAATCTTCTGTTTATCTTTTTTGGATCTCTGGCATCTTGATGACTTGAAGCTCCTTCTTTGTTTTTGGATAGCTTCTTTCTGGCCATACATCAAGGAAAATCAAAGTACTGAGAGAAGTTCTCAAATATCTGACTTTACCATTACAGCTAAGAAGTTACAGTCTTATCTAAAGGGGGAGAGTGTGAGAGGGACAGATATTTTAAAAATTTGTTTAAGATCTTGAATCTTGAAGTCACAAAAGTACCAGTTATTTATAAGCTTGGTCTACTGCAAGTAAGCCAATCCCCCCAGATCCCCCCTCCCACAAAACAAACACATGAAAAGATGCTGAATATCATTAGTCATTAGGGAAATGCAAATAAAAACCCCAAAGAGATGCTACTTCATGCTCACTAGGATGGCCATAATAATAATTCTCAAAATGGAAAATAACAAGTGTTTGCAAGGATGTGGAGATTTTGGAATCCTTATACAATGCTAGAAAATTGTATGCTTATGGTCTGAATGTGTGATGTGGTATCTTTGGGATGTGATCTGTGGTTTGTTTTGGTTGATGTCATGTGTGCTTGTATTTGTGTTTATGAAATGATCATAGAAAGGCTTTCTAAGTAAGTGCTGCCTCTAGGACATTGTAAATTTGTGAGTAATGTAAAAGAGAGAGCCCAGGCAAGTATTAGGACTCTAAAAGAATCTTTGAAAGATAAAAGTCTTCAGAATATTGTACAGTTGATTCTTGTACAATATAGGTTTGAACTCTGTTAGTCCAGTTATACATAGATTTTTCTTGATAAATACAGTACAGTACTGAAAATGTATTTTCTCTTATTATCTTAATAACATTTTATTTTCTCTAGGTTGCTTTGTTGTAAGAATATAGTACATAATAAATAAAATATAAAATGTGTTAATTGACTTTATATTATTGGTAACACTTCTGGGTCAACAAGTAAGTGATTACTAGTTAAATTTTTAAGGAGTCAGAAGTTACACACTTAATTTTGACAGTGCAACGGTGGGAGGAAGGGTCAGTGCTCTTAACCTTCTGCATTGCTTATGGGTCAACTTTAATTAATTGGAAGAGTAAACTTATGTATTCATAGAATGTTACTAACTAATTAACACTGCTATGAGTATTCTGAACCTTGAAAAAGATTTTACCATATGCAGTCTCATTGATTCTTATAACATCTCAGTGATGTAAGTGGCATTATCCTTTTTTCTTTGAGTTGCATTATCCTTATTTCATGAAGAAAACTAACATTTCATTGCACGTAGTGCCAACCTTCTGAATTTTTTGCTTGATTAAATATCACATAATGCTACCAAAATCAGCAAGAGATGATCCTTTTCCAACTGAGTTTTCTCCACTTTTCTTGAAGGATAAGGTCTTTCCTAAGTCTTTTAGAGCTTTTGCAGTTCAAGGTAAACACTGGACCCTACCCCTAAAATGCCTCTGGGATTACAGAGCAATTGGAAAATAAATGTTAGTTTGAAGACTACTACTATTTCTGGGAGAAAACAATACAGAACCAGACATCTAGGGGGCTCACAGAGTGATACCTTAAAGATAGGATGTGTAGCAGGTAATGGAGAGGCCATTTTGTGTCCATTATGATATATATGTACCATGTCAGGTGTCGGAGTCCAGCTCCGGCCAGGTCCATGGGTCCCTGAAGGATGGACAGTGTTGGCGAGAGAGAGTGAGAGAGCCCCGAGATTCTTTCTGATCACAAGGCAGGCATCTCTGCCCTGTCGGTTTTGGTGTCTTTATTTATAGGTCAAACATTAACATGGCATCAGAAAATGGAATTTTTTACAATGGCTGGTTCTCTGTGATAAGAGGTTTTGGAAAATGTACAGAAACAGGTTTTACAGAAGTATTCTTGCAGAACTACCCCCAATTATAGTGAGGTTAAGTAACTAAGAAAATAGCAGGGTGTTCTTAGTGAAAAACAGGATAACATACACATTTTAATAATGCTAAGATTAAGTCATGGGTTTGTAGATACTCTTATCCATCCTCATCACAGCTGCCAGTGTAAGGGAAGGTGTTTGTGGAATGTAGGCCTTAGGGAAGGGGCTACTATACATCACCAGTTAGCAAAGGTATATGTAGTAACTTATGTTCTGCTCTTATCTGTTCCTTCTCTCTAAGTTAGGCTATTTGTAACTGGGCAAGACTTAATTATCCAGTTAAATACATTATGACACCAAAGAGCCAACCATACCTTTAAAGAGTTTAGCTCATTTCCAATACATAGAATAGCCTCTTTGAGTGCGTTTACCTTTGTGTCTAGTTTTATGATTTCTTGACTAGCTAGGGCATGAGAGACATTTTTGGTTAGCTGATTTACATGTTGAGCTGTATGAACCTCTTGAACTAATGCAATGGTAGAAACAGAATTGTACATGTAAAGGTCAATCTTTTATGAGTAAGGGGCATTAGCCTGTTCATAGCTCAAGGGAAAGTATGGAGGAAAACAGGACCTGCTGAAGACACGACGTCTGTTACCGTAATCAAAAGAAGTTCCCACAGTAAGTTCCTTCACAAGGTGCAATCATCATACCAGGGCCAGAATAAGGGGACAAGTCACTCCTGATACCGATCAACAAGGTACCTTGGGGATCGGTGCTCATGCGGAAATAATTGAGTGGGGGTGGATATCAGTCGTCATCTAATTGGCAAGAGACGGTGCAAACTTGCTTTAACTTCACCAGGAACTTTCTCAACTAGTGGGCTCAGGATGGCTCCCAGCAGTCAGAGAGATTTATAGAGAAAAAGGCTGCTGAGAAATGTGAACCTGTAGATATGGATGCTTTGATAGTGATTTTCACTCTGTGTAATCCTTGGCTATGTTATTCTAAGTTGATGTTTTCTCGTCTATAAAATAGAAACAATGATGGTGTCTTTCTCAAAAGATTCATCTTGAGGATGAAAAAAGGTCATGCATTACTAATCAGTTAATGTCAGACCTGATGTAGAGTAAACAATTGGTACACATTAGCTATTAATATTAATAAATCATCATGATAAAGACAAAGATTACATAGTCTAGTAGTATTAAATCTGTTAGAGAACACTTGGAAGTGGCAGGAAGACAGTCACAGAACACTTTTAGGTAGACAGAAAAGATTTGGGGGAAAGAAAGACTCACATGGGAAAATTTCCATGAATGGACATTAGGACCACCAACTGTGTATTCTGATCTGAATTAAAGGACACGTTTTGGAAGAATGAGAGAGGAAAGATCTCCATACCTAAGTAATCATGAAAGCAATGAGGTAGAATATTCTCTGGACTTAGGGGTGGGAGTGGAAGGAAAGAAGGTAGAGGCTCCTGGGTGGTTCAGATGGTTAAGTATCTGACTCTTGAGCTCAACTCAGGTCTTGATCTCAGAGTTGTGAATTCAACCCCCATCTTGGGATCCATGTTGGTCATGAAGCTTACTTAAAAAAAGGAAAGGAAGAGATAGCCTATAAAAGTCTTACCTGTGTACTCATCTTTATTAGGCTGCTTTAGGTAAGGAAATTTTGTATTTGCAAATAATTTATTCTAGATCATCAGACGTTGTAATTAAAGAGAATTAGAATTTAATAAATGGGTATTTATTTAGCACCTCTTACATGTAAAGTAATGTTTTATGTAACTTTGTTAATCTTGATATGTTCATGTAAGACAAGGCCCATCTTCTTCAGGAGCTTACTTGAATGAGCAAATGGATATACAGTGCAGATGACCAGTTTTGGATAAGAGGTACCAAAAGAATTGATGAGGAAAGAATACATTCTTTAAGAGTCATGATTTAAAGAAGAAAAATACCAGGAATGATTCCTGTTTCCTGAGTGTTCTTGGTAATAGAAAGTGATTAGGATAAAATGTTAGGGTATCTTATTTTGGGAGACTTTCCAGTTTGTTTATTCACATGCTTTCTCTGCTGGAGATGGTTACACTTGAGCACTGTATTGGTTTGCTATTGGTGTGTTACAAATGACTCCAAAATTCAGTGGCTCTAAATAGCAAATATTTATTACAGCTTTTAAGTCTGAGAGTCAGCTTTCTGTATGTTAGCTGATCTAGATTGGGTTTGGCCTAGGCATCTCTGCTCTTTGGACTATTGAGCTAAGCTGAGTATGTTTTTAATGTTATAGTAGAATACAAGATAGCAGGTGGAAACATGCAAGTCCTCTTAAGGCCTATGTTCAGGTCACTGTCATTTCAGTTGGCCACAGAAAATCACATTGCCAACCAAACCTAGGGCCAAGAAGTAGGGATGTACACTTGACCCATGGAGGTGAAGGAGAGTGAAAATTTCTGAACACTTATCTAATCTATTAACCACAAGCTCTGAGAATCCTGACAAAGGGTTGTCAAAAATCTAAATAGTTTGGGGCCCATTACATTGATTTCCACCATGTAAGTCATGCCCGTGGGGTAGAATCAGAATTTTGGGCAAACCTTTCTATTAACATAACAAATTAAAATTCACAAAAACATGTATGTTATTTCAGAACCATTTATTATTATTTTAAGAAGGGCTTATCATTCCTAAATAAAAGGCCAACTACATGATATGGCAATCCCAGGCTAACATTTTCTAGGAATGAAGAGACGGGAATAGTTTCTATCTGATTTAATACAGAAGAAATTCTGAAACATAGTTAATAGTCAGGAGCCATCGTGGGCCCTTGATGCATCACGTATTTCTTTGTTTTCTGCTAAAGGACATGGATATTAGAAGAATGGCTTCTACATCCTTCTCTTTTTCTAAAAAGTCTAGACTCAACACTAAAAAGAAACTGTAGTTTTTGTTTGTTTGGGTTTTTTTTGACATCAGATGGATGGAAAACTGATTATTTTGGTTGTTTCTATAATTTTCTCTCGTTCCAAAAGCCTAGAAGATTGGATTTGATTACTACTTTGCCTTTGAACATAACTAGATTTGAAAGAGTTTGTCAACTAATATTTGGCAGTAGTTAGAAAATGCCTCAGTTGATACAGCTTCTAGTTTCACTTATGATTTGGTTTGGGTATGTGGCAATTACTTCTAGTTTCCCATCTAAAAGCCACTCCTGCCCTTCTTCCTTTCTAAAAGGGCCTCACTTTTGTTCAGCACATGCAGCTATATGCCTCAGGGGAAGCTGATTCCTTCCCAACCTTATTTAGATGGATCTGAATTACTTTAAGTAAATCATGGTAATTCTGATCTCTTGGCCAGCGATTGGCTTGGTAATGGCCAATGAAATAAAAATGAAAGTCTACTGGGGGTTCTGGGAAAGGTTTTTGAGAAAACCAGTCTGTTTTCTACCTTTAGACACAACCGTGTGAGGAGGCAATGCCAGCAGCTGCTACAGCCATTTTGCCACCATTAAGGAACAGGCGTGAGGACCAAAGCCAATATTCTAAGGTCAGCAGAGTGGAAATTGAAAAGGATTTGCATCATTAAAGATATCACTGAGCCACTGAATTAGTCAATCCTAAAAACACCATACTTCAACTTCTTATGTGAGATATTATGTTTTCCTTTTGTTTGGAAATGCCCTGATTGATTGAAAGTAGGACCCTGGGGTGAGATGCCCTACATCTTGCCCTGCCTTGAACCTCAAGGAGGCAATAAATAAGGTGATCAGGAACATAGGCTTTGAAATGTGCTGGACCTATGTTTAAATCCTGGCTCTTATCCTTTATTAGTTGAGTAACTTTGGATAAGTTATTTAACCTTTTTAAGCTTCCTTCTTTTGTCATCTATGAAATTGGAATATTAGCTATCTTATAGGTTTATTAGGATTAAGTAATCATTTGGAGCCTTAGCACAGTATCTATCACAAACTAAGTACTCACTAAATTCTTATTATTTATTAATGTTAGAAAAATCCACTGTCTACACCATTTGTGCATTGAACGAATATTGGTTAGACACATAGTTTGTAAATTGAGTGTTGGGAACAGTTTGCTTTTCTCTTAAGGAGACAGAAATCTAAGCTGTGAGAGGAGTTATATTTATGGGAGAAAGTTTTACAGTTTACAAGAAATTGTAAAGCTCTTAATGGAGGGATCGGATAGCTAAGAGTTCTTTATTCTGTGTCTTTTTTTCTTCCTCCAGGGGAGGAGGAGTCCGACTACCCAATCCTGCTACTCTGACTTTTAAGATAATGCTTCAGAGGACTTTGGCTGCACTTCTAGCCAAGCAGCACACTCCTATGCCATAATTGGTTATTCTTATTTGCCAAGTCATGTCCATGCTGTTCCTTAGCCCTTTAAACTGAACCAAGGCACCCTTTTCAGCCAGTATTTAAGACAGAAGTTGGTGGCTATTCTAGAAAATCACTTAGAATGTCACCTTTCACCTATCTCTTTTTCTTTGAGGGTAGATCATCCCCAAAACTAAGCTATGTGGGCACTTCCATCTTCTACTTTTACTGGCATAGCCTTACGTGTTCTTCACAAAAGCTTAGGATGCTTCCATCACGCTGTCACCTCTAGGCATCCATCCTCACCCATGCTTCCCAAAACACAAACATAGACCCATCCTGCCCTTCCCTCCAGGTATGCCTCAGCAAAAAGCAAAACATTGTGTGATTGTGGTAGGAGGTAAAAGCCTTGGAAAACCCTGCTCTAGAGAAGCTGCTATAAGACTTCCTTGGAGATAGAATGTCAAATCATTTTTCAGTCCAGGGGAAGCACCCTGGAATGCACTGGGGAACAGAGTGAAAGAACAGTACTGGGAGCAAGGACACTGGCATTTTATAAAAGTCTCCCTTCAGGACCTTAGGAAATCACTTTACCTTTCCATGTCTTTTTATTCTTCCCCAGTTAGTAACTATACTTTAACTTCATAATAACTCATTTAATAATCATGAATATTTAATTTATGAATTATACATTTGTTTGGATAATTATTTAATATTTTATTATATAAGTAAGTGCTTCCAAAAGATCAGAGACCATGTCTGGTTCTATTAGTTATTGTAACATTAGCATAATTCCTATATCACAGTAAGTGCTCAAAAAATGATTATTACTGAAAAATTGAATTTATATGAATAGGCTCTGAGAGAGGATTCCTAAAGTTCCCTTCTTGTCCTATAAATAAAGGGAAAATTCTATTTCCTCATGCCCTCCTTAGTGTGAAACTGAATAATGGTTTCTTGAGGAATACAAATGCCATTATATTTCAGTTCCTGAAGCATCAAGATACTGGAGGCACTGGGAAGAATTTTTGAGGAAAATATGAGTATTTAAACTTGAGAAGAGGGAATTTGGCAAAGCTTGAAAGTATATGTATGTATGTGCTTAAAGACCAACGTAGGATTGTATAAAGATAAGATTATTACCTTGGACTATTTGATCTGAATCAGGAATAAGAGAAAGTCCAATATTTCATGTGTTGAAATAAATTTGGGAGCTTCTGTAAAAGTAATTGGGAACCTGAAGAATTCTGTAGGAGAAATTGACTCCTATATGTGAGATGCCTCTGATACAGGGACATCTTGAAGTAATATGCAACTCTTGATGACACCTCTTCAACACTTAGTAAATCTGACCTTTCCTTTCATCTGTCATTATGCTGAATCACATGGCCCAGCAAGCACCTAACACATTGCAACCAAACTTCACAATTGCTGGCTGGGAACATGTGCTCTCTCAACTTGATTAGTGATATTATCAGTGTTTAAACCCATTTCCTGTCACCTTGGAGGATGGAGGTTACTTGACAGGAAGTCATTCTGCTGTCATCCAGCAGGGCTGCCAGTGCAATTCTTTAAACTTATTGGTGAATAGAGAGGCAGCCAGCTTTACTGTGGTCTAAAGCTTTTGCACATGTTGAGTAAAGAAGGCATTTAGCATGTCATTGAAGTACCTAGTTTTGATACTAATGGAATGTGCATTTCCTTGAGATTTCTAAGTTCTCAAAAGTTTTGGCAAATGCCGACATGGAAACTCTTTTAGTTAAAAATGAGCTTATTTTGTGCTTAAAGGGTCATTTTGCATTAGCTGTGTCTTCAAGTCGATTTTGAAAAATCACCTTTTTGGGGAGTGGGCAAAAAAGAAATCCCAAGAGGCAGCACATTTCCTCTAATAAATTCAAGCAACTTTTTCTTTGTATTGAAGATATTATTTGTCATACATTTTCCTTGTCATACTGAGCATTCCCAGACCATCGTTTAAAACAGATTGGTAATTTGGCCCTTAATTTTGGCACCTGTACATCTTTTAAAGCTGTGGTCTGTGTTTGGAGACTTAACTACTCTGTAAGTTAATACCCTTTTAGGGCCTAAACACCACCATTAACAGCAAATTGGCCTCTCAGGATGCTGGATAGAACCATTTTTTATATTTATTTGTTTAATCTTTATTAGCCAAAGGTTGTCCAACAGCTCTAAGGGAGTGAATTGCCCATGAGGCTTGGAGGCATGTTAAATCTTTCCCTATAACTTCAGGGTTAGGACCATTGTAAGTACTTTGGGCTGCTTGGAATTGCAACCTCTGTTTCTAGGCAGCCTTGAAAAGCCAGCCGTAAGTTGCTCACATTCTCTGGTCTGTTGGCTTAGTAAGTCCTAAATTTTCAGAGCTGGAGGAGACCTCAGAGATCATCTGGTAAAACCACTTATTTCACAGGTAGCGAAACTGAAGTTCAAAGAAGGGAAGTGATTATGTAGGTGCCTCTTCCATCTACTTTTCCTCCTTCCTAGGAATAACTCATCCTCTGCTACGTAAGGAGGAAGACTCTTTAAAATTAAGGAGGCTTCATTCCACATAAAATCTGGGTATGTTTATTTTAGGATAAGACCTAAGCACAGTACCTGGCATGGAGTAGGTACTTAAAAATGTGTATTATAAGCATATATCAAAATGGTTTAAAGATTCTAGCCTAATGAAAAGTAACATTTTATTGAAGGAAGAACATTTTACATTAAGAGTCCGGATTTTAAACCCTAGTAGTAGCTCATCCAAGCACCAATGATGATAGTTGAGTTGTCAGTATTCTGAAATTGTGCAATTAGCCATTCATCCTCATGGAAGTTTTCTGTTTATTTTGAAATATTAGACTAATTTTTTGCTGATTCTTGGCTTGTAGGGGTTGGGATGAAAAAAGAATCCTAGATTTTTAGAGTTGGATGGCTTCTTAGAGGTCTAGGCCTCATCTAGGCCAATCTACTATCAAAGCCTTGCTTGATTTCCCTTTTGCAATGAACTTGCCAAATTGTCAATCAGGTTTTGCTTACAGCACTTCCAGAATGGGGCAGCTCCTCATACCCTGAGGTGGTCCAGCCATCTTTGAACAGACTTAGAAAGCTATGCCTTTAAGTAAAAGTTCTTATGTTTAGCAATATCTTGCATCCCATAAAATTTCTGCCCATTGGTGGTGGTTGTGATCTATGGAATCAGAGGAGTCAAATCTAATTCGTCTTCCACAAGTCTGCAATTCATGAGTTGGCTTTATTCCCCAAACTTGGAGGGTATATTGTTAACATTATTCTTGCTTCTAAGGGAAGGTGAGGATTCCTAAACAGGTTGATTCTATAGTTACTTTTCCTCAAAAGTATGTATTTACTTTTTATAATATTTTGTGCTTACATATCTTTAGAGTGGTAGCTAATAAACACATTTTGGCCTTCCAAAATGATGGTTGCTTTATGTTTTTGTTTGTTACTTTCAGTATTGACAAGTATCATTAATGAGGGAATCTCATTCCCCCAAAAATCTCACTGAGTTTTGAATTATTTCTCTATGGGAGAGCAGCTGTGGTCACAACAGAGAGGATTTTTTTATTTGTATATTTTATTTATTCCTTCAATGTTTTCTTCTAGACTTTTATATTTTTTTTTCTAAAATCACTATGAGCATGGATTAGCCTTTTGGTGATACAAACATTATTAATGTATATTTAGTACCTGTTATTTTTTAAATATAATTTATTATCAAACTGGCTAACATACAGTGTGTAAAGTGTGCTTTTGGTTTTTGGGGTAGGTTACTGTGGTTCATTGCTTATATACAGCACCCAGTGCTCATCCCAACACGTGCCCTACTCAATGCCCATCACCCATTTTCTCCTCTCTCCCCCCACCCCATCAACCCTCAGTTTGTTCTCTGTATTTGAGTCTTTTATGGTTTGCCTCCCTCCCTCTCTATTTTCCCCACTTTCCCTTCCTCCATGGTCTTCTGTTAAGTTTCTCAAGATCCACATATGAGTGAAAAGATATGATATCAGTCCTTCTCTGACTGACTTATTTCACTCAGCATAATACCTTCCAGTTCCATCCACATTGCTGCAAATGGCATGATTTCATTCTTTCTCATTGCCAAGTAGTATTCCATTATATAAATAAACCACATCTTCTTTTTCCATTCATCAGTTGATAGACATTTAGGCTCTTTCCATGATTTGGCTATTGTTGAAAGCACTGCTATAAACATTAGGGTACATGTTCCCCTATGAGTCAGCACTCAGCAGAGAGGATTCTAAAGGTTTGCCATTAATAGTTCATCTTTGGGTAATTTGCTTTTCTGTCCAAAATAAGTGAATGAATAGACAATAATAAAAGTGTATCACTCCACTACTCAAAAAGTTTCAGTGGACCGTGGCTGTTTTCCACTTATGTCTAAATGTCATAGTGCTACTCATAGTGTGATCCCCAGATGGGCAGCATCAAAATTACCTAGGAGATTATTGGAAATGAATTGTGATCAGAATCTCTGGTTCCAAAACTCTTTGTTCTAATAGCTTCTTAGGGGATTCCTATGTACACTAAAGTTGGAGATATATTGGTGTAAACTTCTTAGACTGACATTCAACATCTACTGAAATTCTCAAACAACCTTTTCTTTCTCTTTCCTTATTATCTCTTCTTAAGCTTTGTTCAAATTCAAATGTTCAATATTCCATCATAGAACCTTAACTTATTTATTTTTCTACCAATTTTTGCTCACACCATTCACTTGATTATGAATGTCCTTACTGCCTTTTTAAATTAACGTCCAGCTCAAATGTGGCCTTTTCTATGAAGACATCAGGAAGTCCTGAACTATAAGTGGCTCTTCCTAATTTTTTGAACTGTCATAGCAATTTTCATCTCCCTGCACATTGCATTCTTCTCTAAATTAGAGGTATTATTTATCATTTCTCCAAGCTTCTATCTACCTCCTTATTCCACACTGACTTAAGGAGAGGTCTCTTTTTTAACTTTCCATAATTCAGAGATTAAGAAATGTTTGTTGAGCAAATGAAGTAATCTACTATCAGAAAAGCAACATACTCAGTTTTTAGACATCTGGGTTCTTGCCTGAGCTCTGGCATCAGTCATTTTGATTTCTTTGAGCAAGTCTCTTTGTTTCTCAGAAAGTTGGTGTTCTCATCAATAAAGTAAAAGGGCTGGTCTAGCTGGTTGTTTTCCAAACAATGGTCTATAGAAGAATGCATGGTCTTTTATGAAGTTTTTAGCAACTAAGGATGAAATGACAAAATAAGAAAACTGTGGTAAGTTTTAATGAGGCTGCATTTATTTAATTTTTGAGTTCCAAGCTTATGTCTTTCCCACATTTCTATTATTTGAATGTCTATAACATTATGAAATGGTGCTGATAATTGATGGTAGTTGCCATGTTAAATGTCTTTATTTTGCTAAAACAAATGACTATGAAAATGAGCAATCCTGTTTTGGTGCCCTTAATAATTTTTTTTTTGAAATGTTACTGGTCCATGAAATCCATACATATGTGAATCACTGGCTTAGATGCTCTCCAGGTCTCCTCCCAGGGTTAGTATTCTGTAGTCTGTGAACTGTAGTTGGATCAGGCTTGGACACAAAACCCCAGTGGGGAACCCAGGTGCTATAAGAACTGAAGTTTGGAATTCTACAGGAGACTGACTGCATTGTCCCTGGGTTCCACTGTATAATCAGTACTTCAGGATGGTAGCAAGGATATGTGGCTGCCAGTAAGCATGCTCTGGGGGGAGGTTGAAAGCTGGCCGTGGTGCTTGGAACTCTTTTAAGAGCCTTTAGAACATCTCTAAAAGCATTTACTCTGAAAAAACTGTGTAATTGAACCAAAGTGGAAATTTTCAAAATTTTCCCCAACCCTAGAAAAAAGTTTTTGGTTCATACTTGACAGGACAATAGAACTTTCAGGTATAAGTTAAGGAAGTGGTGTCAGTAGCAATTCTTCTAAAATGATGCATGCTTTTAGATATAGAACCGAATTTTATTGGAATAATAAAGAGACCATTTAAGAAAAGCTTATCAAACTGTCCTCAAGATTGCTTCATTCTATTTCCATTTCAGTTCCATATCCGTTCCAGTCCCCCAAGCACTGAGTCTTGCTGCTTAGTATCAAGCAGACTGACTCAAGAGGCTTTCTGTATCTAATTTTACAGTAGCGTATCTCTCGATTATTAACACATTAAAGGCAATATACTTCTAGCATAGAAATCTGATACTAATTGGCTTTGGGATATTTTATTTAAAAAACATTTTCCAAATGGGGCTGTGAATTGTTAAGTTTCTTTATTCAGGACTAAAGAAAACATTAATTCTGCCAGGAAAAGTTTGTCTAGCAGGGCAGAAATATTTGAGTCTTGGAGTTTACCTGTCAATCTTATATTTTCATGTCCTTTGCCTAGAAACAAGCCTACAAGCTAATTGACTTCTGTTCCTTTCCTCTTGGCCTCTCATTTTTCTGAACATGGAGACTCAAATTAAAACAAAGATAAAATTCCAGGGGAAGCTGGCATTGATCAAGGTTTGGATTAAATTAAATTAAGTGCTTTTTATTGAACTCAGCAGTATTAGTTATTAAAACCAGAAGGCTTTCCCCTGTCTAGTGTAAAAAAAGAAAACAATGACTCATGCTGCGGCACAGATTTTACTGGGAAATTCAAGCGCTCGTTTTCTCTTATTCCATTAAAACTTTTGCAGACAAACACATGTAAACAAGATCAGGAGATGGAAAGCCTTGAGGAGTCAGTCTTTCTGGGTCCTGGTGTTTCACAAACTCTAGCTTTCAGTTGCAGGAGTTTAGGAAAACATCTTACCTGGGAAGAAAACAGGATGCATAGTAGGATTTTCTTCTTTAGAGGGCATAAATCAGATGAATTGCCAAAGTGCTTTTTTGTTTTGTATATAGGGAAAGGGGCAGCAGCATAGTGTAGCATAAAGAGCATCAGCCAGGAAATTAGACCTCCAAATCCCAGTTTTAGTTCTACCACACACAGGCTGGCTGGCCTTGTGTAAAATGCTTAACCTCTCTGCTCCTGTTTTCTCAGCTGTAAAATAAGGGGCTAGGCTGTGGAGTATCTAAAGGCCCCGCTTTCATTTTGTCATCTATTTCTGTGTTTTCTTTTGTGCTATGGGAGACCACCATGACCTATAATGAATGCAGCAATTAACCTAGGCTAGTCCCAGCCAAATCTGACCTGCTATCTACTATAATTATAATAATTATAATTGTTATTGCTGTAAATTAACCAAAAAGTCCATACTCTCTTAAAATTTCCTTAGCTTTTACATATATTATTTTTCTGCTCAAGATATCATCCAGGATACAATATTACTTTTAGATGTCATGTCTTTTTGAGGTTCCTCTTGATTGTGACCGTTTCTCAGAGTTCCTTTGGTTTTTATGACCTTGACAAGTTTTGAGGAGTGCTAGTCAGGTATTTTATAGAATGTCTTTCTATTGGGAGTTGCTTGAGGTTTTTCTCATCGTTAGACTGGTACGATAGGTTTTGGGAAGAAAACCACAGAGGTAGAGGGCAACAGTATGTATTATTAACGTGACCTATCACTGTTTATGTCAACTTTGATCACCTGGCTATGGCAATGTTTGTCAGATTTATCCACTATAAAGTTATTCTTTTTTTCCCCTCTTCATACTGTACTTTTGGAAGGAAGTCCTTAGGTACAGACCATTCTTTTGATCCATCTTTTTGAGAATGGAGTATTCTTCTACATGAGGGATTTGCCTCTTCTCTTCCATTTATTTATTCAGTCATTTATTAATATCAGTATGGACTCAATGAATGTTTTGTTCTTTTGGTTCTAACCAAGTATTCACTTTATCTTTTTCATTGCTCAAATTGTTCTAGCTTTGGCCATTGGGAGTTCTTTCAGTTGGCTCCTGTATGCCTCTTACATACTCTATCATTGAGCTTTTTGTTATTGTTGTTTTCAAGCACTTCCTTTTCCTCCCTGTTTTTATAAATAAATTTTTATTTGAACTTGGCCACACTCATTCTTTAACATATTCCCTATGGCTACATTTGTGCTACAAAGGCAGAATTAAATAACTGCTACAAAGACCATATGACCTGCAAAGCCTAAAATGTTTACTGACTAGAAAAAAGTTTGCTAACTCTTGGTTTGGACCATTCTCTATGTTATCCAGTAATGAAATATTGCTGAAACTTGATCGAATATAATTTCCAGGATTTTCAGATTTAACTTTGTGTCATTTTTTTTCATGATCTAGACCCTAGATTGTGATCTAGAATATGATATTCGTTCTGAAGTACAAATCACAAGTAGTACCATCAACAAGCCTTTGCTAAATACTCACAGTTTTGGGTGGTTATGTTCTTTTGGCTATGACTCCTTTCTTGCCCAGGTACTTGACTAGTTGCAGAATGCCTTTTCTGGTAGCAGTTTTTTCATTGAAAGGGAAAATGTAAAGATCCAGTCTATTGTGTCTTTATTACTTTTACTAACTTGGAATTCATATAACCAAGGTCTGAGTTGTTTAAATGGATGTGTTGATAAAATCCTTGTTGATAACACTAAACCTTCCCATGGAAGTAGATAGGTGGAGAACTTGATGTGAAATGAAGAATGTTGACTAGAGTTTTGTATAAAGCCATTACGCCTATTTGATTGGTAAATTTACTTGAATTAGAACCAAAGGTTCCAGTAGTGAAATATAAGTGCATTAGCCCACTTCTCTTAAGTGTTCTCTAAGCCATATGCTCTGACCTATAGTGAGAGAAAATAAATCCTCAGTCTCCATAGTGGTTTAATATGTCTAAACATCTGGACTTAGACATAAATCTTATTTCAGTATAGTTTTCACAGTCCAACATCATCATCTCACCAAATTAGTAAAGTTGTCAATAGAGGGTGATTAGAGAAATGGGGTGATTTATTTCAAATACTAAGTGTATTAAAGTCCCAATGAAGCAACATTAGTGTTATAAATTCAAATTATAGTTCAACCTTGTAATAACACAGATAAGGGTAGAGTGGACAAGGATAATACTCATATGCTTTCTCTGGTGTATTGAGACTGATATCCTATATAACACCATGCACACAGGGGACAGGATTTGACCTGTAGTATGGCCTGATTCATATTATAGCATAGTGGTGCTTTATAATAGAATTTTATTATAAAAATAAAAATTAAAATAATGGACTGAGAAAGTTAAAGTTCTCTCAGGCACCTTAAGATTAGCACATAATATAAAGTCCTATTTCTTTCTTTGTTTGCTGCTAATCTTTTCAAATGTGTTGTCTGTCCCACAGCCTCTACTTACAATCCACACTCTCATTAGTTGTCTGAAATCTGCCCTTTTCTCTGATTACTTGCCTGAACCATAACTCTTAAAGATCACCATGACCTCCTAATTGCCAAATCTATTTGTCTTTTCCCAGCCTTAGTTTCCTTGTTCTGTGTGCAACATTTGATACTGTTTTGTACCTCTGGATGTGTGTGTGTGTGTGCACATATGTGTGTGTTTAAGTCTAGTTCTTAGTCCTTAGCTTTTGTCACTCTATGAAATTTTCCTTGGTGATTTTGTTTCCTACTTTGGCTTCACCTCTATGCAGATGATGGTCAAATCTAAATCTGAAGCCTGATTTCTCTCCTGGATAATTATCTCCACTAAACATTTTCCTGTGGTGTCTTGAAATCTCAAATTCAGTGTATTTCAGTCTGTCATTTTTCTTTATTAAATTTGGTTCCTCTTGCCTAAATTTCTTATTTCTACTAATAATATTACTATTCTTAGGGTTGTCTGGGCCTTACTTTCGAGTGACATTTGATATACCTTTTCTCAGGTTTTCCATAACAGTGAATTAACAATTTTTCATGACTTTTTCCTATCACTGCCCTTTTTTCTGCTTTGTCTTTCTGTAAACATTTACTGAGTACTGTCCACCATGTGCTAGAAATTGTTTTATATTTCTTTCCCTGTCCCTTCTCTATTAGTTTACCAGTCTACATCTACAGTGTTACAATGACTATCTCAGATTGACTTCTCTGCTAATATTTTATACCCCATGCCAGATGACGTTTCTTAAAAAAAAAAAAAGAAAATCACATAATGTCATTCAACGAACTGTAGTGGCTCCCCGCTATAAAGAGGATAAGGCAAAACTCTTAAGGTTAATGGTACAATCCTTCCATGATTTGGCCCAGCTTGTCTTGGAATGTCAGCTTGTTCTTCTTTTCTATATAATCCTCTTTTTCCAAAGCAAACTTCCTCTTAACCCACTAAAGTCACCTTTTGTTTGGGCTTTGCCTCTTGAAAATCATGGCATTCAGACCCTGCTTACCTAAAATGCCCTCCCTATTCTATTCCTCAGTGAAATCTGCGCATCTTTCGAATCCTAGCTCACATTTCATTTCCAATGAGATTACATCAGTACAGAGTGGCAGCATGAAAGGCAGCATAATATATAGATGGAGAATGATGAGATTTGAACACAGAGGATTTACCTCTGCCAGTCACCATCTGGGTGACTTTGGACAAATCACTTTGCCTGTCCACCTTCCTTTCTTTATCTATAAACCTTAGAGTATACTGTTCCCTTTACAAGGATGTTGAGAGGATTAAAGAAAGATATGCAGACCCTCTAGGCATACATCTGGCACCTAATCATTGCCCACAAAAGTTTGTTGCATCTGAGTCTCTAAAACCAAATTGCTATACCATTGTTTACACAAGCCATTTTTCCTTCTGTGTATTTACTGCCCACTATGATGAGTTATATCTTTGTAATCTCTGTCTTCTCTCTCTCTCTCTTTTGCAGAGTACTTTAGGCATAGCATGGGAACAGTGAATATTGACTTATATATTGTTTCACCTGATGGCACAGAATTTAACTGTATCTCTCTCCTTTTCCCCCACCCTCAGTGGTCCCCAAACACTATCCCCACCCCACCTCCCCCTTCCCTCGTTAATACTCAGATCCAAGCAATAATAGATAGCTCTAATTCTAGCCTCAGTTAGAATTTTATCTTTGACTCCTTGCCCTTTGGGTAGAATGGAAAGAGGAAAGAAGCTCAAGGACAAGTTCCTTTGTTGTTCTTTGATCATGATGAATGAGTTTACAAGGTTGGAGTCCCTTTTGTATCTTCTGGTATCCAAGAGTTGTTGCTATAGCCTTATATTCATTGCAAAAGGATAGAATGTACTTTTTGCATGAGTGGATCTCTTATTGTGGGATAGAACTCTGGGCACTGGGTTATCTTCAACTGGCCTTTCAAATAGTGAGTGCATGATTAACAAGTAGGAAGCATTGAAATTCAAAGCACAAATCCTTATGCAATCCTGAGAAGTGATGGGGAGTTGCTGGAAGGCTGAGTGATTTGGTTCAGTTGTTGTGTATGGAAAAAATGATTTGAGGACTAGAATCCAGAACTGTTTGGAGTTAAATGAAGGAGAATCTGTGTTTCCAGGTTGCTGAGGCCAAGGTGTGATGATTATTTACAGGCGTGTTCCTACCCTTCTTACAAGAAGCTTTCATAGGCATAGTACTGGCCAAAAGCATGTGAAGAGATCTGTGATCTTTCTTCTCTTCTGCATCTAGAATTCTCCTCTAGGCTCAACAAAAACTAACCGAGTTTTCCACCAAGTAGATACTTAAAGGCTATCACAGGGAAAAGAAAAACACTCAAAATTTTCTCCTTTAATTTGGCAAAACAAAAGTTTTCAAAAAGTTTCTAAAAGAAGAGAAGAGAGAGGGAAGTGTGTTTGTCTGTACTCTGGTAACACACATCACAGCGTTCTCTGTTCTATTTGCTTATGATGAAATATATCAAACTCAGTGTTGGTCTGACCTTATGATAACAGCATAATGACATTGTAAAATTTCTGCACAGCTAAGCTCATGTGCAGCATTGTACCTGGAAAGGAGACCTCAGAATGGAATGGTTTGGGCATAGCTAGTGGAAACATTTTTCCTATTGTATTAGAAAAAAAACAGTGCTCCTGATGGAAGGAAAAGGTACTGTGCTGTGGGACATGCCTTCTGCGAGATGAGGCTCTGACCACTAATGACACTTGTGCTTTTCATTATGACAGAGGTGTTAACCACATCGTACTGGCCGTGCTCCAGCCCAAGCCAATGCAGCCTCCTGCTTCTGCAGCCTTCCTCGTCTTCGCCTCAGTTGGCTGTAGAATTCTTTGCTTCCTGTCCTAAACTTTTGTGAGGTGTCATGGCTGTTAAACAGCTGCCATGTTGCAGGCCAGATGTCGCTGCACTTTAGTGTGCATGAAATGTTCCTCCTATAAAATATTAGATAGTTTAAAAATCTGTTTTGAAGGTTTGTAAAACACTTAGGATTCCTCCAGATAAGGAGACTATTTGTATATTCTTAAATTGTGTGTGAAAAATATGCCAAAGTATAAAATACAAAGGGTGGAAATACTATAGTTCCTTAGACTTCTGATTGTGAAGGTAAGTTGCTGGCTATTTTGAGGGGAACAAGCAGATATGATCCAATTAGATTTTCAAATATGTATAGCAAGATTTCTAATCAAAGACCTTTGAATTGTAGTCATTGCATTGATTGTGGAGTGGGAAAATTTCTGTTTTGAGTAAAGCAGAGACTTTATTTAGGAACAAGCAACAAAAAGAAGGAATAATGCATACTTAGGTTATTATTTTTTAATTTTTTAAATGTTTTATTTATTTCTAGGAGAGAGAGAGAGACAGCATGAGCAGGGGAGAGGGTCAGAGAGAGCGGGAGTGACAGACTCTGAAACAGGCTCCAGGCTCTGAGCTGGCAGTCAGCACAGAGCCCGACGCGGGGCTCGAACCCACGAACCGCGAGATCATGACCTAAGTGAAAGTCGACGCTTAACCAACTAAGCCACCCAGACACCCCTCATACTTAGGTTATTTTAAAAACTGTTTTATTTAGGTATAATTTATGCAGAATAAAGTACAGAGATCTTACAAGAACAGTTTTATCAGTTTTCACAAATGTGTACCCTTATGTGACCCTATCTCTGTCAGTACCCTATATATTTCCATCACGCCCAGAAAGCTTTCTTATGCCTGTCCAGTCTGTCTTATCCTATCCCACCCTCAAATAACCACTGGTCTTATTACTATCACTACAGATTGAATTTGACTATTCTAGAATTTCATAGCAGTAGAATTATGCAGCATGTACTTTTTTGTGTCTGGCTTCTTTCACTTAGCACAGAGTTTTTGAGATTTACTCATGTTGGTTTTTTGTATCAGTAATTTTGCCCCCATTTTTGTTGCTCAGTACTATTCCATTATGTGAATATACCACAGCTTCTTTATCGATTATCCTGTTGATGGACATTGGGGTTGTTTCCAGTTTTTGGCTATTATGAATTAAGGTAATATGAACATTTGTGTGGAAGCCTTTTTTTAGACATACATTTTCCTTTTTTCTCATATAAATATCTAGGAATGGAATTCCTAGTCATAGGGTAGATAGATATATGCCTAATGTTTTAACAAACTGCTACACTATTTTTCATTGTGATTCTATCTACCACTTTACACTCCCACCAACAATATACAAGAAGTTATCTCACATCCTCTCCAACATTAATTCTTTTTCATTTTACCAATTCTAGTGGGTATGGAGAAGCATCTAATTTTCCTCCACTTTTTATTTTCAAATAATTTTGGATTTACAGAAGTTTTGAAATGTATGTAAGTTGGGTTTGAAGCTTCTTACAAACCCTTCACCTAACTTCCTTAAATGTTAACATCTTATACACCCTGGTACATTGATCAAAATAAGAGATTAGCAATGTTACAATATTGTTAACTAATTTACAGTTTTTATTTGGATTTCCTTAGTTTTCCACTAATGTCCTTCTACCCCCTTCCCCCCTCCCCCCGGCCAGGATCCAGTCTAGGATACAGCATTGCAATTAATCTTATTTTGGTTTTAATATGTACTTTTCTGGTGACCAGTGATAATCATTTATCATTACCATTTGTAGATTTTATTCTGTACGTGTCTGTCAGTGTTCTGCCTAGTTTTTCTTTGGGAAGGGAGTTATTTGACTTTTTGCACTTATATTTTTTTTAGGAACTCCTTATTTGTTCTGGATATGGGACCATGGATAGATATATGTGTGTTGCAAATATTTTTTTTTTCATAGTCTGTGGCTTGTCTGTTTTCTTTGTGGTGTCTTTTAGAAGTGAATACTTAGAGGGAGGAATAATATTAGAGTTTCTGTGCATCAGAAAGAGGACTTAGATTTAATAATTTTAAAATCAGTCCGAAAAGAAGAACATATAATAACTTCTTCAAAGAGATAGATTGAAGTAAGTTTGTACAGATATTGAAATATAAACCAGAAGGGGGAGATATCGGAAATGAGCCTAACAATAGCAGTAGCAATAGTAATTGCTAATACTTTCTGGGTGCTAACTATGTAGCAGACTCTTTGTTTATTGCTTTGTAGGTATTACTTTATTTTATTTTGATAACAATCTTATGAGGCAGGATTATTAATCTCCACATTTAACTGTGAAGAACCCAAGGTTAAGGAAGTTAAAAATTTGTTCAAGTTATGGCTATAAATGGTGAATTCAAAGTTTTAATCCAAAGAGTATGACTCCAGAGCTTACAAGCTTAATTTCTGCAGCATTCTGACAGAAAGAAAGAAAATCAGTAAACATCAGTGTATGTGGCTATGAACATGGAAATCAAAAGCTGTGGAATACTGTTTCATGATGGGATTGCTGTGGCAAAAGTTACATATTGATAACTTTCTGGAAAACTATCTTATCTTTGTGCAAAACAGGTGCCCAGAGCACCATGTGTAATTATTTTGTTCACCATACTTAAAAGTGATAGAATTAGAAAGGTCAACTAAAATAACAGAAGAGAGGAAGAGGTTCAATATTTTCAGGAATAAACATACAGAGTATCTTTGAAAAGTGAAAAAATCTTTCCCGGTATCCCAATAGACTTCCATTTTTATTTCAGTGGCTATTCTCAAACCAATCACTGTTGAAGAAATTGGAATTACTACGATTAACTTAAAGTAGTCAAGACCCACTTACCTAATGTTCGGAAGGAATCAGTTTCGCCTGAAGCATAGCTGTGAGTTCCTGAACAAAACTGAGGCCCTTTTTATAAAGGAAGAAATGATATAAGAAGCTGAGAGAGAATATAACCAAAATGTCTAAGTACCCAGAGTGTGTACAAAATGAGTATGGTTCTTAGTTACTGGATCTCAGGACTGTAGCATAAGAGGACCATCATTAAAACTTCTTCCATTGATGGAAGCATGAATATAATAAAAGGAAGAACTCTTTTATAGAACTTATGGAACTTATTAACTGAAAAGGTAGTGAAGAGTAAAAATAGAAATATATTCAGAAGAAAGGTTGAAAGGTTTAATGAATGGCAGTTATATGAGTTATTTAAGGGAGCTAGCCTGTGACAGGGAAAGGACAGGGACATTCCAAAGCTGTGAAGTTGATGTCCAAGAGGACAACTATGCTCAATTTTAACAAATCCCACTGTAAAACTTTAGGACAGTCTATATGTCTGAACAACTTGTCTGTTCCAGAATATGACTATTGTGTTTTTATGTGATTGTATATGCAGCCCTCTCTGGCTCTCCTCATCCTTAAAGACTCAGCTCAAAAGATAGGTCTTTTAGGTATGAAGCCATACCCAACATTTCCAGGCAGTTAGTTAGTCTCTGCTCTGTGTTCCTTGCAATTTCTTCTATTTTACCACCAATTTCAGTGTTTAGGCAGTCTCATAGCCCAAATTTTTACTGCTGAATAACTGGATGGCAAATCTTGAGGCAAATCTTGAGTTCAGAGAGATCAAAGAGAGGACAAGAATGTCCAATCCTCTTGTGCACCCAGAACTAGAAAACTGGATATTGGTTAACTCTAGCAATTCCTAGTACAACTATTGTTCCTGTTGTGAACTAAGGCTCAGAGAAGTTAAATAATTTGTCCAAAGTAAAACAGCTCTAAAGAAGGATAACCAAAATTTTAACCAGTATAATATGAAGACTTTTTGATTCCTACATCACATTTTAATTTACTCAACACTTGGCTATTGTCATTGAAAATACCTGTGAGAAAGAAGGATAGTATTCCTTTCCTTTAGCACTTTGGCCCTCCTTTACAGGCATTGTTCTACTCTTCCTTGTAAATCCTTTCTTGTATAATGAGTTTCTCATCTGCAGGGCTTTTCTTATTCCTCATTATGTCCTCCACAGATCTAGCACAATATTTTTCCATATTAGGTACTCAGTGAAAATGAATTAATTGAATTATATCTTACTGTGCTTCAGTGATTAAACACAGAGCTGGGCTGTGGCTTGGAAATAAAACCATCATTGCCTCAGCTTCCCCTTAGATCTCCTCAGCAAATGATTTGCAGCAGCATAATCTCATGCCTATGTTCTGGAATACATTAACATTTTCTATTTTAAAATGTCTTATTTTGGCTCTTTTAGAGAGTTATTACTAAAGAAGCTACTATGAAAAAATGACTATTTAAATTATAGAATTGTTCTAAGGAAGGCAGAAAGCTAAAGGGGAAAGGGACTATTCTAGTTCTCTGAAGCCCAAGGGAGTAATAAAAATTTTTTTTTAAATTTTTAATGTTTTATTTATTTTTTTGAGAGAGAGACAGCATGAGCAGGGGAGGGTCAGAGAAAGAGGGAGACACAGAATCAGAGAAGCAGGCTCCAGGCTCTGAGCTAGCTGTCAGCACAGAGCCGGACGCGGGGCTCGAACCCACATACCGGGAGATCATGACCTGAGCCGAAGTCGGATGCTTAACCAACTGAGCCACCCAGGCACCCCAAAAAATTGTATGTAGTAAAATCTATTTTTGTCATTTTTCACATTTATTTTTAAAAAGTAACCTTGCTTTACATATGAGTTTATCCTGTATTTAGGACTATGCACTAATATATTGTCTCTGCCTTTAAGAAAGTTAAAATCTGGTTGGGGAGGCAAGATAAAGTTAAAAGAAGCAATTGATAAAAGATACAGTTGGTTTATGTATCCATGAGTAGAAAGGAGTCAGTGCTGTATGTCCTTAGAGAAATATATGTGGAACTGATGAAATTAAAGAGATTGAAACCTGAATGGTCAGGGAGCGTTTTGGAGAGAGTGGAGTTGTCTGGGTGCAGCCTGCTTCAGAACTGTCCCAACCAGTTTTATGTGGCTAGAGAAAAACATGCCACCTTGCTAACCAGGCTTATTTTAATTTCATGACTTTCAGTAACTTGAAATAGGCCTTGGTCATGGTCAGCAGTCATACTGTTTTTCTTGTCTATTTATTCTCCTATTCTCCCCACTTTCTCTTCCCTCAAAACCTACAACACTTCTTAACCCCACTTCATCCTTTACTTTCACTGACATACACACATGGATCCTTGTAAACCTAAGTCAGACCATGCAACTCCTCTGCTCAAAACTCCCTACTGGCTTCCTGTGTTTCTCAGATTAGAACCACAGTTCTTACAGTGCCCTAGAAGGCCCTGTGGTCTGCCATCCACCCCTTAGCCCACTTCCCACCACTTGCTCCCTCTCTGACCTTTCTCCTACCCTCCCATTTGTTACTCTCACTGGCCTCTTTGCTCCTCCTTGAAAATACAAAGTATTCTCTTATGTAAAGGCTTTTGCATTAGCTATTTTCCTGCTTGTAAATTTCTTCCCTCAGATGATTGGGTGTTTTTTTCTCACTTCCTTCCAGTCTTTGTTCAAATGTCAGGGAGACTTTTCCTGGCCATTTACATAGAATACCAGTTCCCGCTCTGACCTCTATACTTTCTAGCTCCCTTCTTATGCCTTATTTCTCTCTATATTTTATAGTTTTTGTTTATCCCTTTAGTGTCTGCCATTTCCCATTTGAATATAAGGGACTGTGTTTTACTGTGTTGTATTCTCAGAGCCTATATGTTGTAGACACTAAATTTTAAATGCATGAGTTAGTGAAAGAGACATTTGAAAAATGGGTTTCCATTTGATAGATAAAGGCTAGGAAAGTCATTCCATGTTAGCAAAATGGTATGAGGAAAAAAGTAGGGATGGGAATATGGATGATCAATTATAGAGACAGTATGACTGGGGCATTGGATTTGAGTGGAGAAACAGTAGGAAAAAATTTAGAAAGTTATATTCGGGTATATTGTGAAAAGTTCTAAAGGACAAGCTAAGGTGTTTTATTTCTATGTGTAGATTGTGTGAAGTGATTGCATGTTTTAGAAGAATGGAGTATCTTTCCTGTCACCAGAACAGAATCTTTTAATCATATCCCATGGAAGCTCATAATCTCTCCAGGGTCCCTGTTGCTAGAGCCCCAGAAGCTTGCTTTACTTTGGAATATAGATAATAAATTTTATTTATTTATTTATTTATTTATTTATTTATTTATTTATTTTTAAAATAGTTTCTTGTCAAGTTGGTTTCCATGTAACACCCCGTACTCATCCCAACAAGTGCCCTCCTCCGTGCCCATCACCACCTTCCCCTCACTCCCACCACCATCGGTCCTCAGTTTGTTCTCAGCATTCAAGAGTCTCTCATGGTTTGCCTCCCTCCCCCTCCCCAACTATTTTTTCCCTTCTTCTCCCCCACGGTCCTCCATTAAGTTCCTCCTAATCCTCCTATACATGCAAACATATGGTATCTGTCCTCTGCCTGACTTATTTCGCTCAGCATAACACCCTTAAGGTCCATCCATGTTGCTACACATGGCCAGATTTCATCCTTTCTCATTGCCATGTAGTATTCCATTGTATAGATAAACCACATCTTCTTGCTCCATTTGTCCGTTGATGATGGACACTTAGGCTCTTTCCATGTTTTGGCTATTGTTGAGAGTGCTGCTATGAACATTGGGGTACATGTGCCCCTATGCATCAGCACTCCTGTATCCCTTGGGTAAATTCCTAGCAGTGCTATTGCCAGGTCATAGGGGAGTTCTATTGTTAATTTTTTGAGGAACCTCCACACTGTTTTTCAGAGGGGCTGCACCAGTTTACATTCCCATCAACAGTGTAGGAGGGTGCCCATTTCTCCACATCCTCGCCAGCATCTAGAGTCCTCTGATTTGCTCATTTTAGCCACTCTGACCGGCGTGAGGTGGTATCTCAGTGTGGTTTTGATTTGTATTTCTCTGATGAAGAGGGATGCTGAGCATCGTTTCATGAGTCTGTTGGCCATTTGGATGTCCTCTTTGGAGAAGTGTCTGTTCATATCTTCTGCCCATTTCTTCACTGGATTATTTGTTTCTTTGGTGTGGAGTTTGGTGAGTTCCTTATAGATTCTGGATATGAACCCTTTATCTGATATGTCATTTGCAACTATCTTTTCCCATTCTGTCGATTGCCTATTATTTTTGTTGATTGTTTCCTTTGCAGTCCAGAAGCTTTTTATCTTGATGAGATCCCAACAATTCATTTTTGCTTTTAATTCCCTTACCTTTGGAGATGTGTCAAGTAAGAAATTGCTGTGGCTGAGGTCAAAGAGGTTGTTGCCTGCTTTCTTCTCTAGGTTTTGATGGTTTCCTATCTCACATTCAGGTCTTTCACCCATTTTGAGTTTATTTTTGTGTATGGTGGAAGAAAGTGGTCCAGTTTCATTCTTCTGCATGTTGCTGCCCAGTTCTCCCAGCACCATCTGTTAAAGAGGCTGTCTTTTTTTCCATTGGATATTCTTTCCTGCTTTGTCAAAGATTAGTTGGCCATACATTTGTGGGTCCAATTCTGAGTTCTCTATTCTAATCTATTGGTCTATGTGTCTGTTTTTGTGCCAATACCATACTGTCTTGATGATGACAGCATTGTAGTAGAGGCTCAAGTCTGGGATTGTGATGCCTCCTGCTTTGGTTTTCTTCTTCAATACTACTTTGGCTATTCAGGGTCTTTTGTGGTTCCATACAAATTTTAGGATCGTTTGTTCTAGCTTTGAGAAGAGTGCTGGTGCAATTTTGATTGGGACTGCATTGAATGTGTAGATTGCTTTGGGTAGTAATGACATTTTAACTATATTCTTCCCACCCATGAGCATGGAATGTTTTTCCATTTCTTTGTGTCTCCTTCAAATTCCTTCATAAGTTTTCTATAGTTTTCATCATACAGATCTCCTATATCTTTGGTTAGGTTTATTCCTAGGTATCTTATGGTTTTTTGTGCAATTGTGAATGGGATCAATCTCTTGATTTCTCTTGCTGTTGCTTCATTGTTGGTGTATAAAAATGCAGCCAATTTCTGTACATTGATTTTGTACCCTGCAACTTTGCTAAATTTATAGATCAGTTCTAGTAGGCTTGATAAATAGATTTTAATTCAATTTTGAGCTGAAAGACACATTTGACATGTTTTCTAAACTACCACGATCCTGTAAGTCCTTTTATGGCAAGAACAATTGTTTAACATATTATGTGGCATCTAGTAGGAGCCAGTAAATGTTGGTTGTAGGAATACTACTTGTTGAGTAGAAACAAGTCTCAAAGAATTTGAGTGACTTACTTCAAGGTTACCCAACAGAGTGGTTCCCAACTCAAGTTTTTGGAAACTGTTCTTCATGGTTTCTTTACAACAAGTAATTCAAGTAGTTAGCCACATAATCCAGAATCTAGACTTAGAAGTTTTTTTTCCTTTAAATAATTAACTATTAAAATATAATAGTATTTGTTGAATTAGACATAAAAAACTCCATGAAATATATTTTGGATTAAAATGGAATGGAATAGAGCTGTAACTACAAGTTAACTATTCCTAATTGAAATTTTATTAGGATTATAATCTTATCTGCAATGCATAGTGAATTTTCTTTACCATGATTTTTTTCTTTACCAATCTTGGCCTTTGATTGGTTGGTTATTGGCAACACTCATATTAGAAAGCCACATCTGTTTTCAGATGCTTAAACACTCTTTTCTCCCTGATTCATGACTTTTTCTTATTCCCTCTTTTTGAGAATTAATAACATTTATTTCCTTTGCTTTTAAATATCAAGTGTTCAATGACTTTACCCTAAAAACCGAACCAGGAATTTATTTGCCTCTGTGTGTGTGTGTGTGTGTGTGTGTGTGTGTGTGTTTTAAGTTCTGGGAATCTATCGAGTTCACTGAGAAAACTTTCTCTATAGGGCATCTCACCCACCCCACCCAAGTCCCAGCTCTTTCATCTGTTTTTATTGTTGTTTTCTGGTTTACTTAAATATCTTGCAACTTGGAAACTTTACATCCATCTCTCCTCACTGCCCTAGATTCTTTACAAGACAGCATTTTTGTGGGCACATTCCATATCAGTTGAAAGACAGCTTTAGATGACATTATTCAGAGCAATGGGAATTTTCTTTTTTCTTTTTTTTTTAATGACAGGTGACCTTTATGTCTTTACCTGAATTTCTAATGGGGACAGCACTTTTTCTTTTTTTTCTTTTTTTACAAACAGTTTATTGTCAAATTAGTTTCCACATAACACCCAGTGCTCATCCCCACAAGTGTCCTCCTCCATGCCCATCCCCCCTCCCCCCCACATCCATCAGTCCTCAGTTTTTGTCAGCATTCAAGAGTCTCTCATGGTTTGCCTCTCTCCCTTTCCCCCACCATTTCCCCCCTTCTTCTCCCACTTGATCCTCAATAAAGTTCCTCCTAATCCTCCTATACGTGAAAACATATGATATTTGTCCTTCTCTGCCTGACTTATTTCGCTCAGCATAACACCCTCAAGGTTCCATCCATGTTGCTACACATGGCCAGATTTCATTCTTTCTCATTGCCATGTAGTATTCCATGGTATAGATAAACCACATCTTCTTGATCCATTTGTCCGTTGATGGACACTTAGGCTCTTTCCATGTTTTAGCTATTGTTGAGAGTGCTGCTATGAACATTGGGGTACATGTGCTCCTATGCATCAGCATTTCTGTATCCCTTGGGTAAATTCCTAGCAGGGAACAGCACTTTTCCTTGAGAAATATTTTGAAATGTATATTGATCATGATGAAACAAAACCTAATTTTGAGGAGAGAAACAGGATAGGAGAGGCATTTTCTCACAGTTATAATTTAAAAGTAGTGATTTCATATAAGTACAGAATTAATGAGACCAATAAGGAGAATGTCCTTTAATCTAGGGCTGAGGTATTAGTTAAGGAGATATTAGGGAAAATAGGAAAGAATGTATGAATGCAAGGATAGGATTGGCTTTTTAAAAAGAGTAGTAAGGGAGAAATAAAAATAGTTGTAGACACAAGATATTCAGGAGGACAAACTGGTTTTAGATACACTGGTAGGGAGGGGAGAAGGATGTAGAGGTAGAAATAGCTACCACGCAGGTGACAACATTGGACAAGAAATTAAAAGAGATGTCAGGGGTGCTTTGGTGGCTCAATCAGTTAAGTGTCCAACTTTGACTCAGGTCATGATCTTGCAGTTTATGAGTTCGAGTCCCATGTCAGGCTCTGTGCCAGCAGCTTGGAGCCTGCTTCAGATTCTGTGTCTCCCTCTCTCTCTCTGACTCTTCCTCTCTCTCTCTCTCAAAAATAAACATTTATTTTTTCAAAATATATACTTATTTTTGAGAGAGAGAGACAGAGACAAGGCATGAGCAGGGTAGGGACTGAGAGAGTGGGAGATTGAGAATCTGAAGCAAGCTTCAGGCTCTGAGCTGTCAGTACAGAGCCCAATGCAGGGCTCGAACTTACCAACTACGAGATCATGACCTGAGCTGAAGTTGGAAGTTCAACTGACTGAACCACCCAGGCACCCCCAAAATAAGCAGACGTTTAAAAAAATTTAAAAAAAGATGTCAGTATTAGAAATGGACTTTTGAACTTTCTGTAGTCAAGAGTTCTTTTACCTAAAAACTGTTTGGATCTCCTCATGGAACCAGAGTGAGAGGGAGAAGAAGGAATGAACATTTCTTGAACCCATCAGTAAATTAAATAATATGCTATCCTTTGATAAATGTTATTTCAGTGACTCTCACACTAACCCTGTGAGGGTATAAGCCTCATTTTTCAGATGAGGATATTAAGGGAATTGCTAGCATGTGGTAAAGCCAGAGTTAAACTCAGTATTTTGTTTCCTATGTTCATGCTCTTCCCATTTATATCACATTGATTCAGACATCTAGATAGAGGAACACTGTGAAGGAACATTGGGGATAGGGATTAAGAAATACACAAGTATAGTAATTTGGGGATGAGAGAGCAGATGGTGAGCATGAAAGAGTTAAGTTGTTGAGGAAAACGGAGTGGCTTAGGCAGTGTGAGAATCTGATTATTTGACAAGTAATATGTTATCCAAAACCAGGTTATATAAGTGTGGATTTGATTCTATATGAGATCTTTTTTCAATTGTCTGATGATTGGACAATTTCTCAATATTTTATATACTTAGTACATTGGATTGTTGCCACCTAAAATAAACATATTACTATCTTTGGCTAATGATTTCATGAGGGATAGCTACTGAAATTGTCAGAATTTGTCAGCAGTTCTAATTATAACATCCTATCCTACTCCAAATTTGCAGTCAAACCACAGCAGAGATTAAACCATAGGGGAAAGTTTTGACTTGTCAGCCAAAATATATAGTTACTAGACAAAAATATTGTCTTCACTGTTTATTTAATACTAAACATTGGGCTGTACAATAATATTAGGTTCAGCCATATGGAATTTCCAATATTCATCATTTTAACAACAGGAATAAAAAATAATAAGAACAATAATTTACTGACATTACTAAATCTTTATGATGTGCTAACTGCTTACCATTGATTATCTCGTTTAATTTTTCAAGCAAACTGTGAGGTACTATTTCTTCTTTTCAGAGATGAGGCTAAGAAATGTTGAGTTGTGCATAGGCTTATAGGTTGGAAGGTAACAGATATTTGAACTAAGATCTCTCTGGTTGTGAATGCCCTACCTTTCAGTAGGCTGAGTTAGCTTCTTATGGAGAACTATCAAAATGAAGACACTTGTAGTAATAATTACCTATCTGTGGTATTCTTCTGATATGAAATGTGTTACATTTTAATTAAGCCATGCAAAAATGGGTATATTGCCTCTTCTTCAAGTTTAGAATAACTTTCTTTATTCTGAGGTCGATCCAGTGTGGCTTTCCCTTTTTTTCTTTGCCTTGTAAATTCCTTCTGTAGACATTTCTCCTTTTGTTGCTTAAATCTTACTTCAGAAAATAGAGATGATGTTTGAAAGAGTAGATCAATAAAAAAAGGATTTCTTTCTTTAATATTTGTTTACTTTTTAATGAACTACTGTAGTAACTATGTTCTGCTAGCTGAGAAGGATGTAAAACATCTTCCTGACCCTGGGTAATGTGACTGTAAATTTCTTTGGCTTTCAGCCTCACAATGATGCTGTCTTCTGTGCTTTCTTCCTTTTTTTCTTTTTAATGGATCATCATGTCATGAATCCACAAATTTAGCTGCTTTTCCATCTTATCCACTGCTTTGCCACACACAATAGATATCATTTTAGTTCTATTTGAAGTGGCTCCCCATTTCTGGAGGCACTCTGTTAATGATTCATTATCACTGAACTCAAGGCCAGCAGCACCAGAACTCATGCCTGAAGGAAGCTCACCTACTACACCCATTTCCTCTGAAAGGCACGTCACAGGGTTTTGCACTTAGGAACACTAAAGAGCACTTAAGCACTATGTTTGGGGGCCATTTTAAATGGTAAAATCACTAATAAAAGGCACAAAAAATGTGAAAATGTAACATAAAGTAGGCTAGGAAAAGTACATTTATTTATAGTTCAAAAGCTGAAACAAGAAGACATTACCTTATTTGGCCTCCATTGGGAACATGGGAATCGGACATCCATTTTTTTGTCATTTTGCACTTGTCTGCAGTTGACCACAAGAGCACCATGAGTATTGACTTTAGGGTTACAAATACATTTCTTAGCAAGTGGACAAATCTGTACATACAGAATTGGCAAAAATAAGGATCAGTTGTAATTGGATTTATTAAAAGTCACAGATATCTCTACATTCAATTTTCAGGACTTTTAAAATGTTTGAATGAATTAAGAAGAAGAAGGAAACACCTTAAAAGTTATCACATACTTTATTACTGTGTATTTCTCAGAGTAGCCTTATAAAGGAAAATTTTGAATTTATTATCAGGTTATTATTGGACAAACAGAAGCTAAAGTAGATACAGTGATTATTTTCAAATCACAGAACAAGTCACTGGTTAGTCAGAGTGCAACTTTAATAAAAAAACACCAGATTGTCAGGTATTTTTGACACTTTAATTGGTACTAGCCTACACCTCTTTTTTGTTTATTTTTTGAGGGCCCGCTGATGGAAGGTGGCTTCTTTGAGACTGTATAGCTTCTCTTTCATCTTTTACACCTGCTCAGTGGTACATGTTTATTTAACAAATACTTACTGAAGGCTTCATCTAGCAATATTTTCAATTTTTAACGTTCATGTAATAGGTATGATGTAGTGGTTACAACCTGAGGGTTTGAAATTAAGCCTGGTTCAAATGCTGGCTCTACCTTTTACTAGCTTTATAGATTGTCCCTAAATCTGTTTCTCTATTTGTAAAATTGGTGAAATAGTAGTATATTATTTTACATATGCTATAAATACATTAAATATATATTCACAAATATGAAAATTTAAGAAACTTGCATTTCATAATTATAATTAACATATAATTATATATAAAATAATTATTATGTTGTGAGAATTGAGATAATTTGCATAAAATCATAGCACAACAGCATGAGGAATATGGTCAATGATACTGTAATAGTGATGTATGGGAATTGTTGGTAGCTTCACTTGTGAAAATAACAATGTATAAACTTGTTAAATCACTATGTTGTACACCGGAAACTAATGTAATATTGTGTGTCAACTATACTCAAAAATAATTTTTTTAAATGCCTACCACAATGCTAGGTACAAATAAGCATTTTATGAAACATATGTCATTACAAAGGGCCTGTTTTAAATGAGAACACAATAATTCTCTAAGGCATATGGTGTTTATCTCATCTCTGCTATTTATTATTTGTTTTATAATGAAGTCTCAGAGAGGTTAAGTGAGACTCTACCACCTTAAAGTTGGGTTAGGGGTACCTCTTGTGAATTTACAATGAATTCTGTTCTTACACTGTTAAGGTATTAATTACAAGATAATATAGTAAGTCACTCAAAATGACATATGGGCAGAGATTGTGTTTGTTACCTTCATTTCATAGATGACTTCTGGTTACCCAGCTCACTGCCTGGCACAATAGTAAGTCTCCAGTGTATGATTATTAAGTGAATAGATTAATTACCAAGGTCACATTTTTTTATGTAGTAAATCATCCCTTCTGTTTCCTATTTCCATTCTTATTTCCAAATATTATTGGCATTATAACCATGCTTCTCAGATACTATACTAGATTGAAAGAGTAAAAACTGTAGAGATACACAAAACATACTTCCTGTTCCAGGAATGTGTAGTCTATTATAGGTAGCAGATGGATAGTGGAGTAGTTTCCTTTGGCTCCAATAACAAACTACCATAAACATGGTGGCATAAAACAATAGAAATTTGTTCCCTCATAGTTCTGTAGGCTAGAAGTTCAAAATCAAGGTGTTGTCAAGGGCCTGCTTCTTTGAAGGCTCTTGAGGAGGCTCTGTTCCTTGCCTCTGAGCTTCTGGTGGTTCTAGATATTGCTTAGCTTGTGGCTCCATCACATCAGTCCCTGCCTCTGGTCATATTGTCTCCTCCTGTGTGTTCTCTGTGTGTCTCTTATAAAGACACTTGTCATTGGTGTTAGGGCCCATACAGATACTCCAAGAGGATCTCATCTTTGTTCTTTAATTCAATCTGCAAAGACCCTTTTTAAAAAGTAAAATGACATTCACCAATTCCATGGATTTGACATGGATATTTTGCCTTGGGCATTTTTCAGCCTACCACAGATAGCAGTCACTGTCAAGTCCATTTTTATGAGGGTACAAAAAGTCACTCACTTTAAGTGTTAGGAATGATTATGTTGCCAACTATAAACAGAAAGATGGCAGTATGTACAAAACACAGCTCAGCCATGCTTAAGGATTGTCATTGTAAAGTATATTAAGTTCTGAATATCTTCCTAGCCACCCATGCTAACCATGCTACTGAGAAATTTAATATGTATTCATCCCTCCCTGTCCCTGACCCCCATCAGAGAAAATAGTGGAATACAGGCTCTATATATTAAATTACTTGGCAACAAATCCCTCACCCTGTCTCCATCATTTCAAGTCATGTGGCTTTGGGTAAGCCTTTCTGTAAAATAAGAAATAAAATAGTACTACCTCACTGGGTTAGTGTAATGATTAAATGAATTAATACACAAAAGGCATTTAGAACAGTGCCTGACATATAGTAAGTATTTAATTGATGTATATTAACTGTTATTAACTATTGTTGTACTTGGCTTTATTGGGTATATAGGAGATTTCTCATGTCTTAAGACATGGTCTCTTTCCTTGAGGGGAATATAGAGAATTGCATTTAGGGAAAATCTGGAAAAAACATAGTTGAGTTCTGGGTGAGGGATGAGAGACCAAAATCATGAAGTCTGTTTCAGAGGTTGTTATGGTAAATCATATCTGAAATAAGGGTGCCTGAACTGGAGCTGTAGAACAGAGTAGAAGGGTTGAGTAAGTGAAGAGTTTTAAAGAACAATGGACCAAGCCTTGGAAACTACTCTACTGTGTTATGGGAGAAAAACAATCTTTAGCTTAGTTCCACTATATTTCTAATATCAGTATTGGTTAGCCCTTTTCTCTGGGTGAATTAATGATAAGATTCCTTCTATAGCTCAAGTTTTCTGAGTCTAAACTCTTCTGATTTTTGAGGAAACCCCATAGGTCCAATAGTTTGTTCAGATGAACTGAGTGCTAGAAGCCTAACCTAGTTCCAGCCTCTACTGTTGTCTGAATTATTCTCTGCCAAATAATCTTTCCTTATCCTCACTCACTTCTGCTCTTACAGTTCTTAAAACATATGGGCTTGGTGCCTCTATATGAGAGAAGACTTCCTGAATAAATTACATCTGCTTACATTTTTCTTTAAATACTTATTCTCCTTCTAGTTCCTTCCTTTGATAGAAATACAGAGAAATAGCCAGGAAGAAATAAGAGCAAAGGTCTTGAAAAAAGAGGTAGCTGTCATTTCTTTTCTTTGAATGGGTAGTGTGATATCACAGTAGATTTTTAGTTTGTAAGTATGCAGCTGAGTACAACTGATTCAGCCAGATATAGCAACATTATAACCTCAGTAACTCTTGCAATTTTTCTATTAAATCTAATAAAATTGCATGAAGAGCAGTCACCCAAACACAAGTGAAAAAGGAATCCACTTAGGAAATAAAGTTGAAGATAAAACTTAAAGCAAATTAGAGCATTCTTACTTTATTTTCATAATTCAGCTTTCATGTAGTTGTTGCTCATTCAAAGAAGATAAATCTAACATTTTATCTGCTCTATTGAACACCATAATAACAAAGCTAATAACGTTAAGCCTTCTCACTACTAAAGTTTGATGTTATCTTTATTTAGCATCAGTTCCCTGCTTCCAAAATAGTACATCTGTAGTCATCTTCAGTTAGTGGTTGTAGCTGGAAAGAGTAAAAGTTACCAAAGCAGTAAGGTTTTCGGTTACTTTGTAATGAATATATTGGGCCTAAAGTTGAATTATCATGCCAACCATGTTACTCAGAATTTTTCATGATCTCTTTCTATGATCACCAGGCAATTATTTTCTCTATAAAGTTGCAGTCTTTTATTTATTTATTGTCTTTTCTTTTAGAGAGAGCAGGGAAGAGGGTCAGAGACAGAGAGAGAGAGAGAGAGAGAGAGAGAGAGAGAGAGAGAGAATGCCTAGCAGGCTCCATGCTCAGCTCAGAGCCTGATGCTGGGCTCCATCCCAAGACCCAGGGACCATGACCTGAGCTGAAACCAAGAGTCAGATGCTCAGCAGACTGAGCCACTCAATGCCCCCAACCCCCCTCTTCCACCTCCCCCCTCCCACCCACCCCAGCTGCTGCAGGCTTTAAAAAAAAAAATCTCACATTAAGATACAGGTTTCACCTGCTGTCTGAAAGTGCCTTTTAAGCCACTTTGCTTTTATGAAAGATCTACATTAATATCTACTTTTGCAAACCTAAAAAAGAGGATTTTCCCTTTTACAAGATGGTAACCACTTCTTCACTTTATGCCATTTTGACTTACAAAAGGTTTCACAGGAACACTGGACTTTCAGCTAGCAGGAGAAACCTGTATTTTATTTAGCATTACAGATTATTCTCTTTACTCACCCAAGCTCCCCTGTATTTTGAACTTCTCTTTTGTCACTGTGTATGTGCGTGGTGTGGTTGGTAGTGGGGATATGGTGCATGATAAGGATGAGTATAGTTTTTTTAAATTAAAGGAATTATTTCACTTTTGTCCATTTTTACTCATTATAGGCAATTTACAAAATACAGACAAGTAGAAAGAAGGCAATTTGCAAGATACAAACAAGTTAAAAACATTACCCAAATATACTTTTGGAAAATTCCAATGACAAAAACGAGCCTATTAGCCAAGTGAAAAATGTTATATTCTTGTTCTTATAAGTAGATCACATTTAGTAAAGCAAATTTCGGATTTACCTTTTGGCATCACTAAGATGTGGTCATCAAGACCATCTGGTTCAGAAGTATTATATTTACATAGCAGATGCTGCTTTATGTTTTGTGGACCTGGGTATTTTACTTTGGAGACAGCACTCTATTATATGTAAGAAGTTACCTTCAGAGACAAAGCTGTTTGTGGGCAGGAAATTCTTTGAGTATTCTTAGATAGCAATATATTGGAGGAATATTTTTTTTTTATTTTATTTATTTATTTATTTATTTTTTTACAAATAGTTTATTGTCAAATTAGTTTCTACATAACACTCAGTGCTCATCCCCAAAGTGCCCTCCTCCATGCCCATCCCCCCCTCCCCCCCACATCCATCAGTCCTCAGTTTTTGTCAGCATTCAAGAGTCTCTCATGGTTTGCCTCTCTCCCTTTCCCCCACCATTTCCCCCCTTCTTCTCCCCCTTGTTCCTCCGTCAAGTTCCTCCTAATCCTCCTATACGTGCAAACATATGGTATTTGTCCTTCTCTGCCTGACTTATTTCGCTCAGCATAACACCCTCAAGGTCCATCCATGTTGCTACACATGGCCAGATTTCATTGTTTCTCATTGCCGTGTAGTATTCCATGGTATAGATAAACCACATCTTCTTGATCCATTCATCTGTTGATGGACACTTAGGCTCTTTCCATTTTTAGCTATTGTGGAGAGTGCTGCTATGAACATTGGGGTACATGTGCTGGAGGAATATTTTTAAATTAGTGAATCAGCTTGGCACTTTTACGTGGGTAACAGCTTTTTATGAAAGATTTTCTTTCTTTGTGGCAAAGTTGTGACTTGTTAATTTAGTAAGAATATGGCTTATTTATTCAAGTAATTTGGACATACTGGCAATCATGCTTTTGTAGCTTAAACAGAAAATTACAAACACTGTCATTTTTTGTGTTACTACTTTGTTAAGAGCTTTCTTGGTAAGGGTTACCACAACTTCTGATTGATGGAAGGTACAAAGAACTTTAAATTAATAGTTCACTAGTGTAGCTTATTATCCCCACTTGATTTGTACAAATCATTGCAAAATTATACTGCACAGTGGAAGCCTCTGCAGTCCTGGTAAGAAAAAAAACATTCACAGAATTTTTTTGGTTGCTTAGTAAAATCTAGAAGAATACACACACAGTTCAACATGATGATAATGTTACTATTACATGACTCAAGAATCAAAATATATAACTTATCATCTTAAAAAAAGATCATCTAGTGGTGTCTGGGTGGCTGAGTTGGTTAAGTGTCCAACTTTGGCTCAGGTCATGATCTCCTGGTTTTTCAGTTCAAGCCTGGTGTCAGGCTCTGTCCTGAAAGCTCAGAGCCTGGAGCCTGCTTCAGATTCTGTGGCTCCCTCTCTCTGTGCTCCTCCACTACTCACAGTCTATCTCTGTCTCTGTCTGTCTCTCAAAAGATAAACATTAAAAAAATAAAAAAGATCTTGAGTGCCTTGAGTGGCTTAGTCAGCTGAGCATCCAACTTCTGCTCAGGTCATGATCTTGTGGTTCACGAGTTCGAGCCCCTGTCTGGCTCTCTGCTGATAGCTCAGAGTTTGGAGCTTGCTAAGAATTCTGTCTCCCTCTCCCTCTCTGCCCTGCTCCCACTCGTACTCTCTCTCTCTCAAAAATAAATAAACATTAAAATTAAAAAAATCATCTATATCAAAAGTGTTTTTGATCTCTAAACAAGGAACACACCCACATGGAGTTGTCCCCCCAAATACATATCTTATAAATACATTAAGAGATAAGTGCATCAAATGAGACTACATTTCTAGGAACTAAAATGCTTTCTGTTATGCTGATAGGGGTAGGACTTGATATAAAAAATAGCACTAGGATGATTGTATTCCTCCTGGTAGCAATTTTAAGCTTTTTGGGATGGGAGTTGATAGGGTGGTTTGAGCTAAGTAAGAGAGGAGAGGAAAAAGGAAAGACAATAGCAGAGTTGCTTTATTTATTGTGTAAATGATGATGCAATGTAAAATAAACAGCCCAATGGAGCAGAATAGAGATCTCAAAGAACAATCCATGTGTATGTGTGTGTTACTTATATATGATAAGGTGGCATCACAAATCAGTGGACCTATATGTGAAAGATAAGTCCATGAAGTAAATAGAAGAAAATAGAAGTGAATATATGTGTGTTCAAAGGGTTCAATAAGTGACTTCTTGACAAAATTTTAAGGCACAACCCATAAGGCAAACAGTGGTGAATTAAAATTAAGGGTTTTTATGCAGTGAAACCAACAGGGCCAAAGTAAAAACAGATGACAGAAGAAGAGAATATATAGGCAATGTCTATAACCAACAAGAGATTAATATCTTGGGTATATATGGAGCTCCTGGAATCAACAAGAAAAGAAAAATAGGTGAAAGATACAAACAGAAAATTTACTTTGGCGAAAACCCTAAAAGCTAGGGAGCCTGTGCTAAAAATCGTGAATAGTTTTGAAGACACACATTGTAAAAGCAATGTGATACTACCTTCTACCTGTTAGACTGGCAAAATTAGAAAGTTTGATAAAGCCAAGTGTTGACAAGCACGAGGGATATGGGAACCATCTTGTACTGCTCGTGGGATTGTAGGCTAGTACAGCCATTCTTCAGAACAAATAAAGAGTATCCTTACTCTCTGACTTTGAAATTCCACTCATGTGTTTAGTACTCCATGGAAATTCTCATGTGGGTTTATAAAGGGACATGTATAGGGTATTTGTTGAGTTTTACTTGTGGTGACGGAGTTGGGGCAATTTGGGTTTTCATTACTGGAGGAATGCATAGATAAAATGTGATTACACAAGTATTATGTAATAATTAGCAACCAATTTGTTGTTATACATAGCAACATGGATGGGTCATAAAAGCATTGCAAAAGAAACAGCAATATATAGTACAATATGATTTATATGAGCTAAAAATACAAATACAAAATAATGTACATTTATAAAAGTACATGCAAAGAAATATATGTACATATAAGTCATTGTCTGTCTTAAGGATAGGTGAACTTGAATGTGCTATGTGTATAAAGAGAAATAAAAAAATAAATGCAATAAGAGAGCGCTTTGCAAAGATTGATGATGATGTGTCAAGAACTGAGTTTAATTAATTCTATCCTCTGCACCTGAGATCACAAGCAAAACAACAGAAAACAATGTTATGAAAATAAGAGAAATTAAATAACAGTAACAGAAATTAAAAATAAAAATTATCTATAATTCCTCTACAGATTAACATTGTTTGAAAGAGTGAATTTTGTTGTTGATGTTGTTGTTGTTAGTCGTTGTAACTGGTGCCCGACATATAGTGGTAAATGCCAAGTACATGTATATTAATTAAATGAATGAAATAAATGGAGGAAAGAATACAATTAATTATTTCTCAATAACCTTGTGTTCCTTATAGTTGTTATCCCCAATGTTTAAACTGCTCTGAATTAGGGAAGTAAATATAGCCTCCATTTTGGTGGCTCTGCACACCATATCACAAACTGTTGTAATTTAATTAGAGATATCTATATAAAATATAAATTTGATTGCTTCCATGGTCAAGTTCTTTATTTACTCCATTTAAGCTTTTTTTTGGGGGGGGAGGGAATGACTTTTAAAAATGTAACATGCACTTAATTTGGTTCCTGACTACATCATTTTGCTTCATCTCTCTCTTCAAGCACCTTAAGCTCCATGCCATAAGAAACTTGTTTCTTTCACAAATGTGATATGTTGTTTGATCACCATTTGCCTTTACAAATTCTGATCTTGTAATAATCCTCTTTCACTCAGTAAATTTACAAGGTGGTATCAGATACTTGGGGCAATTAAAAGTCTGTTTTAGGCCATTTATTTGTGTTAAGCACTGCCCTGGTTCAAGGGATGCAAAGATAAGAGAAAAGGATGCATTGCTTAAGTTAATGTGCTTTTTAGTATCAACTTGATTGAACAGGGTTGCCAAATCATTAATTTTCCACTAATTTAACTTTATTCTTGCCTTCATTGAGGTAGAGAAGTTCCTGTAATTATAAAATGTCAGAGTTGCAAGGGGCCTCTAAGGTCAGACTAGTGCAAATTCTTGGATCACTGGTTAGGAACTAAAGACAATATGGAGAACTGAATGGCTTAATGCCATAACACATTTTGTCTTCAATCAAGGATACTTTCTAGAAACCTCATAATGATGCTTTTTAGTTAACCTCAAGGAAGGACTCAACATGGACACTAACCTAGAAAGATAAAACCAAAAACATTAAGTAGAGAAGGTTAAAGCACATACTTGCTCATTTGCCACCTTGAGACTTCTGTGGCATTTTTCATTTCCTGTAGAATAGGGGAAGTCTGGGCACAAATAGTTGGTATTGGGCCTCAGACAAGTGCAACTACTAACTATCTGAAGTAGGAATGAGCAGTGGACAGTTCCTTTCTAATGCTGAAGAGCAAATGGGAAAAGGAAAAGCCTTGGTTTGTTAAGACTTGACTTATGTAAACTTGGCTTTATGTAGTTTTCTGTCAGCCAAGATAAATTTTTCCTGGTGCATAAACATATACATTATGTTCAACCTTGAGTAGTTTGTTGTGTGACAAATGAAAAGACCCAATACGAATCTCACTGGGAAGTCATATTACCCCCACCCTCTTTTTATTGTAGATAGCCACTTAATTATCTAGTAATGTAAAGTGACTTTGATTTATGTAAATAAGTACTTTCATAAGAGTTTCTATAATAGATGGTCCCTGATATAAGATGGCTTGACTTAAAATTTTTGACTTTACCATGGTGTGAGAGTGATATACATTCAGTTGAAACTGTACTTTGTATTTTAAATTCTGATGTCTTCCTGGGCTAGCAATATATGGTATGATACTCTCTACTGATGCTGAGCAGTGGCAACAATGAGCCACAGCTCCTGGTCAGGCATGGGATCTGCAGGGAGGGGCCGGGACAAGGGATGGAGGTTAACAATCCATATACTTATAACCATTCTGCACCTATACAGCCATGCTGTTTTTCATTTTGAGTAAAGTATTCAGTAAATTACATGAAGTATTCAATATGTTATTGTAAAATAGGTTTCAGGTTAGATGATTTTGCCCAACTATAAGGTAACTTAAGTGTTCTGAACACATTTAAGGTTGGCTAGGCTAACTAAGCTATGGTATTTGGCAGGTTAGGTGTAAATGAGTTTTTGATTTAGGATATTTTTGACTTACAATGGGTTTATTGGGACAACACTATTGTAAGCCAAGGAAGCTTTGTAGTAACTTTATAGAAGTCAGGAAATATTAATGATGAGAAACCCAAACAACATAGCTATGGGGATACAGATAGTACTGATTACCCAGAAGGCAAACTATGCATATGCTTAGGGTGCTAACAAAAAAATGTTAACTAGAAAAATAATATCTTTTTTAAAAAGGCATGAAAGTGGCCACAGAGGAGAAAATGAGAAATTTGTTGGGCTTCCTTATGCTTTTTTTTCCTTTACAGGTTAATAATTGCTTTTATTTCGAATTACATGATGAGAGATGTGTAGAGCTAAGTTTTGAGTCCTAAAAAGATTTTAGTCAGTCGTTGGTCTAAAAAATTCATTATTTAAGCCAGGAGTAAATGAGTCATGTGTATGACAGACTTGTTTCCAGTACTCCCTAAATCCTAAGCATTTCAATCTTGATTGGATCAGATAGTCCCTCTCCTCTTGCTTCTAGCCCCTGGTCAGTTTGGAAAGACACCCAACATAATTGGGTCATTTCTGAACTCTCCCAAGTTAAAATCATACAAGGCATCTGTCCGTAACAAGTGGCAGTTTGGGGTCACTAGTAGTTACTCAACTGAATCATCATCCAAATATTTTACTTTACTTGCTTTACCAGTTAATTATTTAAATTATTATTTTCCAAACTTAGCTTAGAGTCTGTCTGAGGCTTGACCACATGTGAAGTTTGACATTTTAAAGGTCAGCTGGTTTCAGTTATTTGCATGTAAGTCAACAGATTTGTTTTTTCTTTTAAACAGGGAAATGTCTATTGTTTTTTCCACTTGAAAAACTAAATAAAACACACAAATATCTCATGAGCTTTCCTCAGACTTTCCCAGAAAGAGTCTGTGTTTGTGCTGAGACAAAGCATAGGGAAGTTTCAAATTCAGATGGTTTGGAGGCAGTTCACATTTCAGTAGCTCAAGGCTTAGATAAGGTGAAACCTGTGGAAGGAAGATTTCCACTGGCTTAAGTGGAGAGAAGAAAATTTGACTTCTTCACATGTGTGTTATAGCACTCTACAGTCTCATAAGCTCCAATATAGAACCACATTTAAGACATGACTGGATGGAGCTAATATAATAGAATATGCTCAGTTGTTTCTGGGATATTCTATTGCTTAGCTTAAACCAGTTCTAGTATTTATATCATTTTTTGAACTTATTGGAAACTGAAACTAAAAACCCAGAAGAAAACATTTTGGAGTCTTTCACCTTCTAACCTCTCTCTCCTCTCAAGCATGGTTCATACGGCAGAGGATGATCTTCGAATGTAAACCAGATCATACACTCCCTTTCAAAAAACCCTAACATTTTTCATAGCCTGGAAGATGCATGATCTGCATGATCTGAACTCCAGCCTACAAGGTCTACACATAATCCCAATAGAAAATTTAAGTAGAAGATGGTTTCAATTTGTAAAATGTTTATGGTTAACAGAGTAATGTCAAGATTTGGTTTAATGACTGTTCATAAAATAGGCACTATCAGAAAGTAAAATATACCAAGACCAGTGAGGTAGAGAGAAGGAATATAAAATCTGTTGCTTGTCCATGTGCAAAGCCCACCTCTCTGCTCTTCTAAAGATTAGTTGCTTGTCATTAGCGACTGAGGTCAAAACATTGCTCTACTTTAAGTGATTAAATCAAACATGTATCATCAAGAAAAAAAAGTCCACTGAGTTGGAGGGGGGAGGGTTAGGGAGGAAGTAGATGAGGGAGCCTTACCATTGGTTGGTAGAAAAGCTGTCATTTAAAAAAGCACCACTGTGGTTCCTGGGTGGCTCAATCAGTTAAGCGTCTGACATCGGCTCAGGTCATGATCTCACGGTTTGTGAGTTCGAGCCCCATGTTGGTCTCTGTGCTGACATCTCAGAGCCTGGACTCTCCTTCAGATTCTGTGTCTCCCACTCTCTCTGCCCCTCCCATGCTCATGCTCTGTCTCTCAAAAATAAATTAGAATATTAAAAAAAAATTTAAAAAGCACCACCATTTAACAGCCTCCTTTATTTTTGTCACCCTCGCAGCTATTCATATTGCTACCTCTGAAGTCTTTTCATTGTACTATTAACAGCTATAATTCAGTGTATTACTGGCACCTTTAAAAAATGTGGCACTTTGGTAGAATATACTCAGGGGAAGGAGTTACTTCCTCTTCCACCTTACTTTAGTCTGATCCCTTTCTGTTTCTCTACCTCATTTTTTTTTTTGTCAGTTACTTAAATTGCCAAGCTGTTAACTGGCCTGAGGACCTCCCCTCTGGCTATTCCTTCCATCTGGAAGCCCCTCTTCCCTCTATTTGCCTGCTCTACTTGTACTAATCTTTTAGAACTCATTGTAACTTAGTACTCATCAACATGGGCTTTCCATGAATGATTGAATGAATGAGAGATATAAAGAGGAACAATGCAGAATAGTAGCCCTCAAGGACATGTAATACTGCTAGGGTGATATGTTCTCAATACATGAAAAGTTCATGATAGAAGACGATGGGTAAATTAAGAGAGTTAAGTGCTTAGAAGGGGCAGTGTCTATTTTTAAGTAAGGTTTTATTACTGACTTTACAGAGTAGGTAGGATAGGTTTCGAAGAGAACTTGAAGGATGGTAATATTTGTGTAGATGTAGAGGAGGAGCACTAGAAAATGGAAGAATTTTCTTGTTTGGGAGAAGTGAAGATGGGAGTTGGATTAGAGTGGAGAGACTGACTACCGAAGGGAAACCTTGAATTTCAGAGGTAGAAGAGACCTTATATTCGTATTTAGCTGACTTCAACTGAATGCCTACCATGTGTCAAGCATATTAATTTTGTCTCACTTAATTTACATTTACTCCAACTATATGAAAAGATATTACTTATCTTTAGATTATAGGTAAGGAAGCAGAATCATAGAGGTTAAATAACTTGTCCAGGATCATATGATTAGCAGGAGCAGAAACTGATATTTTAGCCCCTTATCTCCTGACTCAGAGTCTAGTACTCTTTTCTACTTTCCTGTGTCATTTCTTACAAACAGTCCCAAAATAAGTATCTTTGGTGGAAACAGATTGCAGAGGACCTGCATATGAGATCTGAACTTTGTTTTTTAGCCAACAGTATCTATTAGTGTGATCAGAGGAATTACGTGATGAAAATAGTATAATGGCTTTCCTAAGAAGATTATTGTGGTAGTCATGTGCAGGATATGTGAGGAGTAGGAGAGTCTGTTGACAGAGAGACTAGTCCACATTATTATTAAAACAATAATTGAGTGATTTGTCCTTAGATGGACACTGGGGTTGGGAAAATTTTTTGTGTGGATTCATTGAGCTATGCAAGTGCTCCTCATTTGGTAATAGATATGCTCTTCTTAGGTTGTGTGAATATTTACCTGGGTTTCCCATTGAGTTACAAGATAATATAAAATATTTTATTTCCATCTGGCATTGAGGCTAGATAATAGAGCCTGCTGTTCCTAATGAGTGTTCTTTACTAGGTCATTAACTTTATCTTGACCTTTGGTTCCTAGTCTATAAAGGCATTTCTTAAGCCTTTTTCCAGCCTGCACAGTCTATGGTTCTGTGACTAATCCTTAATTGGAAACTGCCATCATTGCTGTTCTCCATCTAAAGAAACATTTTAACACCTCTCTTTTGAAACTCCTTATGTTTCATGTTAAGTCATGGATTGCCTCTACTCGGCAAAAGTCTATAAGGGTCATTTATACCCATACTTCAGTATTTCTTGATGTTTCTACATATCTAGTCATTCATGTTGCTGGTATATAGGAACCAATTAAAAACAAGCTGGCCCAAGAGTGAATATGAAGGTGAATAAGATGAAAGGCAGAGACACAGTTTAATACACAAATGCGTTCTCAGTGTTGAAAACAAACAAACCAGCAAAGAAAAGAGACTTAAAGAAAACACGTTAAAATGTTAATAGTAGTTATCTACAGATGTGGGAATTGTGGTTTATTTGTGTATATTTTTATACCTCTTTGTCTTTGCTTTTTGTATCATCTAAATTGTCTACAGTTAGCATACTTAACTTTTATAATCATCAAAAAATTATAAAAGTATCTTGTTATTTATGTATATCCCAAGGGGCTTTAACATGATGGAAGTTTGGTAAGTCTGTCTTGATTATTTATTGACTGATCTTTAATGCAAGTAATGAAGATTGTGTGCTGTAGAGAAATCTTATACCTTGTTGGTCCTGAGGATCCTTAAAGTGACTCCCAGTATTCTACAGCTGGGACCAAGGTGAATTAGGTTCCCAACTCAACAAACATTCACAGAGAATGTACTCTGTGTAACAGAGAGGGGGGTCTATAAAAATGGACAAGATTTCCAGGAGCTAACTCCATTAGTGATAATGAGAAATGTACACAGTTACAATTCAAAGAAGATGAATTCGTGTTGTATTACTGGTACAAAAAGAGCTGTGGGACTACAGATGAGGAAGAGATTAGTTTTGCCCTAGGGTAGTAGAGGGATACATTTTTAAATGTTCTGTTTTCCCATTATATAATAACTAGTATCTCCCAAAGTTAGTCATTTTCAACCTATCTTCATAATTATCCCTTTATCTGCATACCAGTTTTATAGTTGATTCATCTTTTTAACTTAAATAATTCAAATAGATGAATTAAGAAAGTAAACTTTACCTTACTACTATAAATGGAAAACTAGCTCTCTTGCCATAAAAAGACAGTAACTAAAAATAAAGATGGTATAAACAAAAAGTGTTATTAAATTCTGTGTAGGTAGTGTTGCCTGTTCCTTGGCGCCGAAACCAATTTCTTAAAAAAAAAAAAAAAAAAGCTTAGCAAGTGTTTAAGACATGCTAATGACATTATAGCATGCCACTGGGACTTCTTAATAAATCAGAAAATCAGAAAAAGAATTGAAAATGGAGTATCTTTCTCACCCTGTGATTCAATGCTCTTTAATGACTTCTTGTACTACTCATGGTACCAGTCTCAGTTCTTTGGAAATGCTTTGATTAATCAACAGTCCAGATTTTAAGTCTGAGGGATATGATCTTAGTAGAAAAGAAGCAGATTTCACAGAAGAATTGGTGTCTAGGACTTTTGGTTGGTAGAATCTGAGGCAAGGATGACCCCATGGAAAAACTGTGCACAGAAACATACTGGTTTCTGTGGTGACAGTAGAAAGAGAAGGAGGAAGACTGGCTTCTATTTTACAGTCCTATTTTTCTTTCCACAGAACTCATTTAGGCTCTAGAAGTAAGGATGAGCTGGATGGTAGTTTTCCTGTGTTTCTATGGACTTCTTAATTGTCTACATCTACATGAAGGCCTCTACCCGCTGTCCTCTGAGTGGGCTTTAGACTATAAATGCCTCTGCAGATGTAAATAATAGGTGTTTTTTGAATGCAGATGGCATTTATATACTGAAAATGGTCTTCACTAGTAGGGTTTGCAGTGAGTTTATCAGCTTCAGAAATACAGCCTTTCAAATGTAGATCATTGAACACATTAGTATCATTTCACAAAACATTTTGGGGACCAACAGTGCTTTGATGCTTTGAAATCCAAGATAAATGCTGTCAGTCAAGACAGAAAGTGATATTTCTTTATGGACTAGACCTTTGAAGAGATACGGGTGTTGGACTTGGCAGCACATCAGCAGCCACTGGGACTCCTTTCCCACTGGTTGTTTTTTCAGAGATAATTTTGACAAGAGACTGGAGAGAGTCCCTCTCAGTTCTCTGGGGAGTGTGAAATTACTAGATTGAAAAGATTTATCTTGTTTGCCTCAAAGGAGCCCAACCATAAGCTTGTTATAAATTGTAATTTGTAGCAAAATGCAAAGCAGTAATAAAACCACCCTCTTAGACAGTGTGAATTCACATTTCATGCTAATGCTCAGAAAACATAATCAATACCCTAGTTGTCATCCTCTCAGAATAACAGTCATAAATATATTGCCTGTCATATTTTTAGTGCCTTTTCTGTTTGCTGTATGCCAGACACTGTGTTTTTCCCTTCATACACATTATCTTCAGTCTTCACATCAACTGTAAAGTAGATATTTTTCTCACTTTTCTGTGGAGAACTTGATTCTTATGTAACTAGCCAAGGTCACATAGCTAGAAGTGGTGGGAGCCCATACCTCCTGAATCTTCAAGTTTGTGTCTTTAAGTTTTGTTCCTAAATTTGACACGATGCTTCAGGTGAGCTGTGATAGGAATATAATCCACTAGAAATATTATAAACTTTTAATATTAATGTAGCTAAGTTTTCCATTTTCCTCTCTCCTCCTTCCTAACCCCTACGGTATATATGAGTATTACATAAGCATGAGAAGCCTGAGAGTCAGACAGATCTGGTTGGAGTCCAGTTCTCAGACTTGGCAAAATATTTAATCTCTCTGTACTCAGTTTCCTCAACTATAAATAGGTGTAGTAACAGTTCCTGTTTCTTGACATTATTATTTTAAGTGAGATAAGGTAATTTAAGTGTTCAGCATATTGCCTAGACTGTAGTAAGTGCTCAATAGTAGAGAGGATGAATATTAATCATTGTAATTTTTATTCATTTAATTGAAGTTTGACTGTTCCTATTGCATCACCTTGTTTTGTTTCATAGTTCTCGGTGTGACCTCATTTTCCTTGTATGTTTTTTTAAAAACTCTATTATTTGTTTGACTAATCCTTAACTTTTAACTTGTTCTCTAGAATGCCCAGCTAGGTTCTATAAATGCGTTAAAAATATGTCATAAGCAAATTAATTGGCCTGGTTTAGTTATTGTATACGTATATAATGTATACGAGTATGTGTGTATGGGTATTTGAGTGTGTGAGTGATGTTTATGGAGACAATGAAAGACCTCTAAGATGCCTTATAGGGCATATTTTATTAACAACCCTACTGATCTTTTGGGAATCTAGATCCATCTTTAAACAGCTAAACTTTCTTGAAGATCTATGACTCAGATTGTCAAAGCTTACAGAGAGCAAATGCTGGAAGATGAGACAGCCTCTCCAGCTGCTCCCTTTCTTCTCTCGGCAGATGTGATCACTTCCCACAAACCCCAATATGAAATGTGGGAGAAACAGAAGGGAAACTGTTGAGCTGTTTATTTTATTACAAACAAAGGTTAAGAGAGTCTTTTCTGAGTTATTTTTCTTGGATGCTGAGAATGAAATCTTATCTTACTTAGCTGATTGTTTATTTTGAGAGAATTCAAGATTTCACTACCTAGAATTGTATTTCTGTTCATGACATGCCTCCACAGTCTTCTTAAAGGTCAAGCCTTCTAATACAACAACTGATAAAAGTTGCCAAGGAAGTTGAGGAAGGAGAGTGGGACTCAAGAACCAGAAGCCACTATACTGATTGAGCATGCAGAATGAGAACACTGCTGAGCGGGTCTGTAGGCACCACAGGGAGTGCTATGTAGGGAGTATAGATAAATCACATGTTTGATGGTCTAGGGCTAATCACATGTTTGATGGTCTTGTATTCATCCTTATCACAATGAGGACGACCCTTTTAAGGGGACTGAAAATACCCTAATTTGAATTCATCACTATAACCTGTCATAAGGTCTAACATGCTAATTTTCTGACTTCAAGCCATAGCACGCTTTTCCTCAGTTTTTTTCAGTGCCCTAGCTTTCTTTTGATTCCAGAGATATTCAGAATTCATTCCCACTTTGGGGATTTTGCTCTTGTCCTTTTCTCTGATTGAAGTGTTCTACCACCACATCTTTTCATGGCTGTCTCCTTCTCATCATTGAGGCTTCAGGCTATATGTTAGCTCTTCGGAGAGGCTTTTCCAGACCACCTTCAGCAAGAATGATCTTTGCTTCCCAATATCTTCTCTCCCTTTTTCTCCTTGTTAGGCACATTGCCACATAGCCAAACAGCTCTATTACCCAGCCTCTCTAATGAGATGTAAGACAAAGTGGTGGTTTAAAAACAGTACCTAAAAGGAGATAAGATGTCCTTCTTTCGCCCCATCTCCATTTTGTTGCTTGGAATATAAAATATGGTGACTGGGCTCTTTAAGAGTCATTTTGGATCATGGGGGAAAAGGGCATTTACTAAGGATGGTGGAACAGAGATCTGGAAAGCCTGAGTCCCTGATGAATTTGTGAGTTTCTCAAGTAACCCAGGGTTGTGTACTTACAGGCTTCTTTTTTTTTTTTTTACAAATAGTTTATTGTCAAATTAGTTTCC
>NW_024081887.1:317630-342891 GCF_003009895.1 Hyaena hyaena
CCTCCCCTCCCCTCCCCTCCCTTCCCTTCCCTTTTCTTTCTCCCTTCTATCTAGAAAGTAAGGTCTGGGAGAGGGATCTTGGCTTCCCTGCTCACTGTGGTATCCTCAGATCCAAAACGATATCTAATTGGTACCAATAAAAATTATTGAAATTTTTGTAATTCTGTAGGCTAAAATTCCCACTACTTACTTATATCAGTATTTTTCTCTCTGATTCTGCTCCTATAGCTAACCAGTCCTCTTCTGATCACACCTTCTTTCTTTGGATATGGCAATGTATTTACATAGGTCTTTCTAGGGTTAGAGTTTTATATATCACTGATATTTTGACCCATTGAGTTTTAATATTCAATTTAACCTTCATTTCTAATTCTGTTTTGAGGGGGACATCTATTATCCTAAGTACCTAAAACAATCAAATTTGAATTATTTTTAGTTTCACTACACTATACCTTAAATATACATATACTAGAAAGAAATAAGGCAAGGGGTACATGGATGGCTCAGTTGGTTAAACGTTGGACTCTAGATTTCAACTTATATCATAATATCACAGATCATGAGATTGAGCTCCACACGGGGCTCTGCACTGATAGCACAGAGCCTCGGGATTTTCTCTTTCTTCCTCACTATCCCCCCCCCCCCCCTCTCTCTCTCTCTCAAAATAAATAAACTTTAAAATGAAAGAAAGAAGGTTGAAAATGCTTGGGTTTATGTAATACTTCATACTTATACTGTTGTTTTTAATAGAATAAAATATTTTAATTTCATTTATTTCTCACTAATGTGCTAAATGGGACAGAGTTAATGGTTTGTAGAGGTGCCCACCAGGCACCTTTTTGGCAAGTATGTAACTTGTCATGTTTTGCTGCACACTCAGTTTATCTGTCTTCTTAAACCTTTTGAAGTCAGCTACACTAGGCTTTTTTGCATTTTTTCTAGCCCTGTGCACAATATGGCCAAATATTATACCTCATGTATTATTTTTTTTGTCACTTCCCTGGTGCTTCTCCAAAGCAGACTCTTTCCTTGCATGCAAAGGAAGGAGACTTTCTTGGAAGAACATCTAGTCCGGAGGCTCCACGTATTACATATGGCGACTTTGTCATTTCTTTACAAAGACAGTATATTTTCTTAGGAAAAAAACCCAGCTCTGTAAGAATGATCAGCAAATCTTACTGATACTGGTTAGGATAAAAACACTCTGCTTCTTTGCTCTGTTAGAGCCAGAGTTTCTGTAGTTACGCTGCAGTGTTTCTGTAGTTATGCTGTTGTTGTCTAGAGTTATTGCAGCAATCAGTACATGTGTAAACAGTAATGCCAATATTTAGACCAAGGAAAAGGGAAAAAGTCTTGCCACTTCTTAATGGGCTAAAGATTGCCATGCTTCTGTGTGGTTTTAGCATATTGTTAGCTCACAATGTATCTTTTGAATTGTTCATCTTCCTGAATGAGTTATTTGTGATGGGAATGTTGGTTTATTTATTGAGTGAGTACGTCAGTATTGCACTGACCAAACAAGAATATCAATTTTAGGGAAGTTGATACAACCACAGAGATGGTCAGAAATATTTGGAAATATTGGTAACATAGAAGGAAAATTATAATTGATTCTGTGAAAAAAGACAGTAACATTTTATCTTTTTCATTAATTTTAATCATTCAACAAATATGTACTGTACTTCCTACTGTATTTCAATGAACCTAAGACTTTATCCATTATAAGAAGTATCACCATTTGAGGTAGCAAGAATGGCAGGCCAGTTCTGATATGGCTCACCATCTCCTAGTATCCATGCCTTTGGATAATCATTGAGTGTGGGCAGGATCTAGTGACTTCTGAATAATAGAATATGGGAAAACATGGTATGTCACTTCAGGGCTAGGTTGCAAAAGACCATAACTTTAATCTTGCTAAGACTTTATTTCTGGCATTTTCCTTTGCCTTCTTTCTTGCTTGTTTGGAAGCAAGCTGCCATGTTTTTTATCCTCTATAGAAAGACCCATATGAGAGACCCTGAGACAATGAGACCCAGTTAAGCTTCTGGATACACTATACATAAAAAAGAATAAAGGAAGCAAGAACTAGGATGGAATTAGCTATTCTCAAAAGTTTTGTGTCCTAACTTAGTATAGAAACACTTAATCTTTTCTTAGTTCCTACTAGATATAAATGATGTTACTATATATATATATTTTAAATATATTTTTATATTTTTAAAAACATATATTTTACTGGTATTTTTATAGCATTTTTTCCATTTGCTATACTTCTGCCTATGTTTTATGTTTTCCTTTTTTTTATGCCTTTTTCATTTAGCTGCTTTTTTTCTTTCCAGGGATGCAACTTGTTTTTATGGAAAAGATTTGTGCTTCAAGGTCAAAGCTTACTCATGTTGTAATCTTAGTTAATTTTTCTGAAACTTAGGTTTTCTATGTATAAATTGGGAATAATAACATCTGCTACTTTAGACATGACTTTTTAAATTTCAAGTGACATAAACCCAAGTCAGACAAACTTAGGGAGCCAAAGAAAGTAGAAATTTATCAATTCAGTTAATTTCAGAAAGGAGTGCAGTTGAGGCAGAGATTGAAATGTCAGGAGAACTGTTGCTTTCCATCTATAAACTCTGTTACTTTCTGGTCAGCTTCATTTTCTTAGACCAGTTTCTTTCACCTGACTGGAAGCTTGCTCACTACTAGCTCCTATTTCTTACATCTCTGAAACACCTTTGCCACCAGAAAGGGACTAGATTTCTTTTCCAAGCTCCATTTTAATAAATGTCAAGGAAAGACTGATTGATCCATCTTGGTTTATGTTAGTTGTAGGAAAAGGCAGAGGCCTATATTTGGCAATCCTCAAGAAAACTACGTGGTTACAATGTTTGTGTAGAGTGTTATACCAGGTTTTGAAGGATGGTTTGAGAGCTAGAAACAAAAATCCTTCTAAATTACTTGGTTTATGCTTTTATTCTTGTTTTTCCCTATGAGTGTGAAAGTCTTATCTATATATTTGTAAAATAGAGACTGTCGTCTGTACCCTAGCTTCATCACCACCAACCAACTTGAAGAATTGGGCAAAATGAAATATTACAGTGTAGACTAAAAATGCAAAACAAGAGATTAGTATTATCTAATTGTCTCTCTTAGATATGATTAAGTTTCCTCTAAAAAAAGGTTTGACATTAAAAAAATCAATATGAGATTAAAGAGAAACTTTGAGGAGGGAAAATAATTCCCCCCAATCTTATTAACTTCATGGATTTTTATGTATTTCCTTCTAGGCCTCTTCCACATCCCTTAAACATCTACAGAGTTGTAGCTTATTTACCTATTCTTTCTATCATGCTTTTAGTATTGTGTAATAAATATTCCCCATCTTTCCAGGTAGCAATCAGAATGATAACATAATGGCTATATACTATTCCATTATGTTGATGGATCATAGTTTATGCTGTACTTCCTCTTATTTATTGGTTGGATTTCATAGTTGAATATAACTTATTTTTGACTCATGGATTTTGACATTGTAGATTCTTAGGAGTATACTGGATTAAAGACAGGTTGTACTAACCTAAAGTTGTTCACAAATGGGCAATAGTAATACTATTTGGTAAGTAAGTATTCAGTAAATACTTGTTACATGAGTGAATGTGTCAAAGAATGGGTTTCATGAAATAAATACACTTGAACATGGAAAGAACATTTGGCTGAGGATAAAAGGAGAGGTAAAGTTACGTACACTTGAAATTTTGTGTGTGAGAGAGAGATCTGTGTTGCAATATAAGATACCTTTGGTGTCAAGAACTTTGATTTTGTATCTGCCCAGTTCTGTGACCTTAAACAAACCCTTTACTTTCCTGAACCTCAGTTTCTAGAGGATTCCTAAAGCTCCATTCAAATAAAAATTATTTGATTATCCGGTGACTGTGTACAGATTGTCTGATTGGAGAGAGGATATGGATAATACTTTCCTAATACAGATTACAGAGGTTAATAGAAAAATTATAGTAATTGTGGGAACTTACCAATCTTGATGGCTTCTGGAAGCTAATGTCTGCCAAAGGCAGTAAAGAACTTGTTTGATTGACAGTTTTGGAGGGTAAAAAGGATAAAGAAAGAAGGAGACTAAAGAAAGCATAAAGAAAGAAAGCAATGAGAGAATCTTTCTATGTCATCTACAAATGTGATAAGTAGGGAAACCTATCAAATGTGAGCAAAAGACCATTTTTTAAGAGAAAAGTAGTGAATTCTGGAAATAATAGGGTGATTTATATGTTCCCATATCTGTGAAAACAATGTAGAGAATTATTAAGCTTGTATTTTGTAAACATTTAGAAGAAAGAGTGATTAGTAAGAGCCACTAAGAAGAAACCCTGCCAAAATAAATTTGCTTCCTTTTTGGGAGGAGTTAGTGGCTTGATATATGAGAGAATTCCATACACAAAGAGTATATTGATTTCAGCAAATCAATATACAAAGTATTCCATGTCATACATCTTATAACTAAAATGATGAATTTGCACCTAAGTGAATTTGCAGTTGATTGAGCAACTTTTGTGGTGTGACAGCAAAACAATCTAAGCAATCTTAGGCTCCATTAATAGATGTGTAATGTCCATGAAAAGGGAAATAATGGTCTCCTGGTTATTAAAATTAATAGCGCACAGGAAGGTCCTTGGCTCTCCAGGTGCCCTTTCCTTTCCAAAGTCAGCACTGTGGAGAAGACAAAAGAATAGATGTACAAGCTTAAAAAGGTCATGAATGAAGAAACTTGAAGCTAACTAGAGATTTCAGGGATGGATGAAGAAAAGAGGAAACTTTCTACTTAAGCCAAGGGCAGGTATTGTTATAGTGTCAGACCAGGCGCAATGAGTACATTATGGGTTTCCTGAGGAATGGTATTATGTCTCATTGACCTTTCAAGTCCGTTATTACGCTTAAAGGCAAGTGCATTATGCCTGGAACAGAGGAAATACTTAGTAAATAGTTACTGAATAAGTGATAAATGCTGATGCATGAATGGGTTGCCTTACAAGCAGATAAGATGCCCTGCTTGTACTCCTGTCCCTCCAGACCACTGAAACAGAATAGACTATACTTCACCCAGGGCAGTGCTACTGCCTGTAGCATTGTGCAAAGAGACTACTACAATGATCGAGTTTATAAACATCCTATTCAAATTTTTGTCAGATAAGGAAACTGAAACCCCAGAGACCCCAAGAGGCTTTTCTTTTTTTTTTTTTATTTTTTTTTTTACAAATAGTTTATTGTCCAATTAGTTTCCACATAACACTCAGTGCTCATCCCCAAAGTGCCCTCCTCCATGCCCATCCCCCCCTCCCCCCCACATCCATCAGTCCTCAGTTTTTGTCAGCATTCAAGAGTCTCTCATGGTTTGCCTCTCTCCCTTTCCCCCACCATTTCCGCCCTTCTTCTCCCCCTTGTTACCAAGAGGCTTTTCTAAGATTACATAGTTAATTAGGAACACAGTTGGTTTAGGAAATGCTGGTCTCTTGGATCCTAGTCCAGCAAATCTTTTTTCCTGCCTCCTTTCTACCCTCTTGCTCCTTGCTTCAGCTGTTTCATGGACAAATCCCTTAATATGTTTTCCATCTGAACACTTGCTATAAATGGACTTCTGTCAGTCACTCCTGAGCTCATTCCCTGCCTCTACTTTTTGCCTTCCAAACAAATCTGTATGGTTGGCCTCTTAGCATCTTCCCTACACTCCTTACTTCTCCCAATCTGAGATTTGATCCTTAATGCTATCCCAGTTATTTCTTTTTCTCCTAAAAAGCCAAAGATAATGGTTTTATAAGTTATCTGTTTCTGTGTAACAGACTACTCCAAAACTAAGCACCTCAAACTACAAACAGTTATCATCTCAGTTTCTGTGGGTAAGGAATATGGGAGCTTCTTAGCTGGGTGGTTCTGATTTAAGGTCTCTCATGAAGTTTTAGTCAAGGTATTCTCTGGGACTGCAGTCTGATCTGAAGGCTCAGCATGGTGAGAATCCACTCAAACTCATTCACATGGTTTTGGGTAGACTTCAACCTCACTGGTTGTTAGAGGCATTTGTTCCTCATCACATGGACCTTACCACAGGTTGCCTGAGTGTCCTCATGACATAGCACCTGATTTTACCCACAGCTAGTGAGCTAAGAGACAGGGAGGAGAGAAAGAAAAAGAGGGAAAGGGTGAGAAAAGCTGTTGCCTTTTATTAACCCAGTCTTGGAAATGAAGTACCATCTGCCACATGTTATTTGTCACACAGATCTTCCTGGTACAGTAAGGAAGAGGCTACACAAGCGTGTACATATCAAGAGGTGGTGACCATGAGGGTCCATCGTAGAGGCTGGCTGTACAGGACTACAAAGTACTTTGTGGAAAGGAGATCCAGAAATAATTAAAATTTATCTTAAAGGGGGAACACACTTATGTAGTCCAAAAATAAAGTATAAAAAGATATTGCCCTCATCTTTTCCCCTTCTCATAGGTAACCATTTAAAAAAATTTCTTGTATATTAATTTAGAGCAGAAGTTGGAAATTTTTTTTTACAAAGGGTCACATAGTGGGACGTCTGGGTGGCTCAGTTAATCACCTGACTCTTGGTTTCAGCTCAGGTCACAATCTTGTGGTTTGTGAGTTTGAGCTTCTTATCAGGCTCTGCTCTGACAATGTGGGGCCTGCTTGGGATTCTCTGTCTCTCCCTCTTTCTGTCCTGCCCCCACTTGCTCATTGTCTCTTGCAAAATAAATAGATAGATAGATAGATAGATAGATAGATAGATAGATAGATAGATAAAGGGTCAGATAGTAAATATTTTAGGTCTTATAGGCCATACAGTCTTAACTGCAACTACTTAATTCTGTTATAGCATGAAAGTGCTCATAGAAAGTAATTAACAAGAGAGGATGGTTTTGTGTCAATAAAACTTTTGGACATTGAAATTTGAATTAAAAATTTTTGTGTCATGAATATTGTTATTCTTTTGATTTTTTCAGCCATTAAAAAATGTGAAAATCATTCTTACTTAGCTTGTGAGCTGTATGAAAGTAGGCTGATTTTGCCCACTGGCAGTAGCTTGCCAACCTGTTCTGGATTTCTTTATGCAAATACAAGCAAATATGAATGTATAGTCTTATTTTTTTCCCATTAAGAACATTAAACAATTCTGGGTCACTTCAGAGCAAGCCTCTTATCTGTAGTCTGTCAACTTTTGGTTGTTGGAAATTCTGCTGGCAACTACCCTGCATCTTCAGGAACCATTCAGCATGCATACTTCTTCACAAAGCTGGCTTTTCCTCCCTTTCTCCAGAATGAAGAAACTTTTAGTATGTAGTATCTTAGATCAGTAGGGCCAGAGGAGATCTTGGATATAATTTTGTTCACTTCTTTACTCCTTTTTCTATTTTATAGACAAGGAATCTGAAAATCTAGAGTTTTTAAAATTTTATTTTAGCCAAGATAGAGCTAGTATTACATCCCTGGTCAAAGGAAAGTCTTTCTTTGCTGTAGGTCACAAACAGCAGGAAAATGGAAGATTACAGGATTTGAGGTATTCACTGTCATTGAAGCTTCCAATTTCTCTGTTTCTTTGCCTGGCATGATGATAGTGGTGTATGTTTCTGGAACATTGTGTCTGTTGTGTTTGTTTACGAAGGCACATTTAGTGTACCAAGGGTATTAATAGGAATGTGGCAGGATATTGAAGGCTGCTAGGGAGCATCAAGAGCCAGGGAGGCAGAGAAGGACAAATATCATATGTTTGCACGTATAGGAGGATTAGGAGGAACTTAACGGAGGACCAAGGGGGAGAAGAAGGGGAGAAATGGTGGGGGAAAGGGAGAGAGGCAAACCATGAGAGACTCTTGAATGCTGACAAAAACTGAGGACTGATGGATGTGGGGGGGAGGAGGGATGGGCATGGAGGAGGACACTTGTGGGGATGAGCACTGAGTGTTATGTGGAAACTAATTTGACAATAAACTATTTGTAAAAAAAAAAAAAAAAAAAGGGGGCCAGGGAGGACTAAAAGAAGGTGTGAGTTTGTGGAAGAAATGTGGGATTTGATGGTAACGGATAAATAAAAGTTTTGTGTGGTTGGCTTTTTGTTTGGTTTGCTTTGGTGTTTTTTTGTTTATTTGTTTGTTTATTTGTTTTGTTTTTAGAGTTTGGGGGCAGGGTTTCACTATCTTGGAAAGAAAAAGGATGCAAAAGAGAGAAGTTGTATTATAACCTTCATTTAATGTGTCCTGATAACTGCCTTTTTTGTCCTTTACCTTGTGGGCTTGGTGGAAGAAGCATGTCTCAGATTTAAAGGTGCCTTAACATGTGAATGTTTTGATGTCAGTGCTGAGAAGTGGTTGATTAAGAGGGAAGGCATTAAGATTAAAAGGTATTTAGGGAAATAGGTAGATGACAATTTAAACAGATCAAACTTTTCCCACTACCTAAAAAGCTAATATGAAGTATGCCTCCTTTTTCTCATTTCATGCAGTGTTTCGTGATCGTGAGGTTCACTAAATCAGAATCTGTTTCCATGAGTAGGTAATCTTAGCTGTATTACACCATATTCTTCTCTCAGTTTAGCTGTGTGTACTCTATATGTTTCACTACTCTCTAGTCATATTGTAATTTTTTTCTACGTTTAATTAATTTTTTTACCTTTAATTCTCATTTAGACTTTTCTTTATTCCTCCTAATCACCTTTAAACTTCCTCCCACTGGCAGAGAACTATTTTAAAAATCAGAGTTTTTCTATTATTTCTTTTCTGAGAGCACTCATTTTGTGGCTTTATAAATTCATTCAACAAGCTACTATTGCCAGGAAAAAACACTGATGTTTTGAGGTTTGCTTTCTAGAAGAGGAAGACAGACAATAATTAATAAACATTATCCCTGACTAAATATATAGTATTTTAAAAGGAAATATAGCCTAATCCCACTTTCAGGAAGATGGAATACATGTATTTTCCCCTATTCTTCTTGTTAAATACAATTAAAACCCTTTATATATGTGTAACAAATATAAAAAGAAAGGCAAGAGAAGAAGGCAGACCAGGACTCAAGGAATGACATAGTGACGAGTTTCTGGTTTTCGTTTGCTTCATATGTCCCAGACTGACACTGAAGAAGACAGCAACCTAAAAATGCTGATGCACACACACAAAAAGCCCCAACAAAACCAGTTCTCTCTAGCCAAAGGATCAGTAAAGGAGCAACCTAGTAAGACAGAAAACTAGGCAATAACTACTCTATTCCAGCTAAGCAGGACACAAAAATTTGTGTCCCTCCCGACCATGTTAACAAAAGCTGAGTGGAGATTCTTTACTTTTGCAAAGCTCTAATGCTGTTCCCTAGCACCCTTGTTAAAGTGATGTCAGATAAGTTCAAGTAGCGAACCTGCACTGTCATTTCTCGTGACTAGTAATGAGGTGCCTCTTTCCTTTTCCACTGTGATGTCAGTAGAAATTGGAGAGCTGGAACTCATACCTCCACCCATCAGTGACAAACAACTCCCCTTAGGTGTCAGTGGAGGCTGAATGGGTAATCTGTACTTTTACTTCCACCTGGTAGTAGTAATGCAGTGCCCTTACTTCTACCAGAATCATGTCCCAAAAAACAAAAAAAAAACTAGCTAAATAGAGGTTTAAAGAAGACTCAGAGTCTCATAACACAATATAAAACTGTCTAAGTTTCATTTGAAGATTTTCATAGCAAGAAACATATCTTAAATGGAGTGAGAAAAGATAATAGGATGCTGTCTTAGTCAATTTTTTTTATAAGGACACCAATCCCATTCATAAGGGCTCTTCCCTCATAACCTAATTACCTTCTAAAAACCTCACCTCCTAATATCATCACATCGGGAGTTAGGATTTCATCATATGAATTTTGAGTGACACAGACAATTCAGTCAATTGAAGATGCCAATACTGAGGTAAAAAGAGATGTTAGAATTATCTGACAAAGATTTTAAAATAACTATGAGAGGGGTGCCTGCGTGGCTCAGTTGGTTAAGCATCCAACTTCGGCTCAGGTCATGATCTCATGGTTCGTAGGTTCAAGCCCCACATCAGGCTCTGTGCTGACAGCCAACTCAGAGCCTGGAGCCTGTTTTGGATTCTGTATCTCCTTCTCTCTCTGACCCTACCCTGCTCCCACACTCTCTCTCTCTCACTCTCTCAGAAATAAATAAAACATTTTAAAAAGTGGAAAAAAAAAACTATGAGAGAAATACTTCAATGAGCTATTAGGAATATAGCTGAAATAAATGGAAAATAGAAAATCTCTGCAAAGAAATAGAAGGTGTAAAGAAGAATCAATGGGAATTTTATTTATTTATTTGTTTATCTGTTTATTTATTTTTAAATTTTTTAAAATGTTTATTTATTTTTGGGAGAGAATAGAGTGTGAGCAGGGGAGGGGCAGAGAGAGAGGGAGACACAGAATCCGAGGCAGGCTCCAGGCCCTGAGCTGTCAGCACAGAGCCCAACATAGAGCTTGAACCCACGAACCATGAGCTCATGACCTGAGCTGCAGTGGGGCACTTAACCAACTGAGCTATCAGGCACCCCTCAATGGGAATTTTAGAACAGGAAATACAGTAACCAAAATAAAAGAGCTCATTGGATAGGGCAGAGTGGAGAGAACAGAGGAAAGAATCAGTGAGCTGGAAAATAGAACAATAGAAAATATTCAATTTGAGCAAAAGGGGGAAAAAATGCTTAAAAAAAGAGCAGAGCCCTGGGGACCTGTGGGATTATAACAAATGAGGTAATAGTTCTGTCATTAGAGTCCTAGAAGGAGAGGAAAAAGGGGCTCATATATTACTCAAAGATATAATGGCTGAAAACTTGGCAAGAGAGGTAAACCTACAGATTCAAGAAGATAAGTGAACCTCACATAGGACTAGCCCACAGAAATCCACACCAAGACACATCATAATTGAACTTCTGAAAACTAAAAACAAATTTTGAAAGCAACCAGAGAAAAGAGACACCTATAGGGAAAAGCATTTCAATGATAGCATATTTCTTACGTATAAGGAAAAGCATTTCAAGTGATAGCATATTTTTTTATCAGAAAACAAGGAGACCAGAAAGAGGTGGCACAGTATTTTTCAAGTACTGAAAGAAAAGAACTGTCAATCCAGAAATCTATATCCAGTGAAAATATGCTTTAGGATTAAGGGAGAAAACAAGACATCCACAGATCAAGAAAAGTAAATAGAATTTTCACTAGCAGACTTATCCTAAGAGAATGGCTTTAAAAAGTTCTCTAAATAGAAAGGAAACAACAAAAGAAGGAATTGGAACATTAATAAATGAGAATATCTTAAACAAAAATACCTGTAAATACAATAGGCTTTTCTTCTCTTGAGTTTCTTGATTATGTTTGACAGTTGAAACAAAATTTATAGCACTGCCTGATGTTCTAATGTCAGGTAGATGAAATATTTTTTAAAATTATAAATGGGGGACGGTAAAGCGATGTAAAGAGAAGTAAGGTTTTTATTTTTCTCTAGACCTGGTAAAATGACAACAGCAATACTTGTGTATATATAAGGTAATACCTAGAGCAACCACTAAAAGAGCTATACAAAGAGATAAAGTCAAGGGGTACCTGGGTGGCTTAGTCGGTTAAGCATCCAACTTTGGCTTAGGTCATGATCTCATGGTTTGTGGGTTTGAGCCCTGCATTGGGCTCTGTGCTGATTGCTTGGACCCATCAGATTCTGTGTCTCCCTCTCTCCTCTCCCCCACTTGCACTCTTTCTCTCTTTCTCAAAAATAATTAAACATTTAAAAAAGAGAGAGTCCAACCGCAGGAATTTCTTACTTGACACATCCCCAAAGGCAAGGGAATCAAGAGCAAAAATGAACTACTGGGACCTCATCAAGATAAAAAGCTTCTGCATGGCAAAAGAAATAATCCATAAAACTAACAGGCAACTGACAGAATGGGAAAAGATAGTTGCAAATGACATATCAGATAAAGGGCTAGTATCCAAAATCTGTAAGGAACTCACCAAACTCCACCCCAGAAAACAAATAATCCTGTTAAGAAATGGGCAAAAGACATGAACAAACACTTCTCCAAAGAGGACATCCAGATGGCCAACAGACACATGAAGCGATGCAGTGTTATTCACCCTCAGGGAAATGCAAATCAAAACGACTCTGAGATACCACCTCACGTGGATCAGAGTGGCTAAAATGAACAAATCAGGAGACTCTAGATGCTGGCGAGGATGTGGAGAAATGGGCACCCTCCTACACTGTTGATGGGAATGTAAACTGGTGCAGCCCCTCTGGAAAACAGTGTGGAGGTTCCTCAAAAAATGAACAATACAACTTCCCTATGACCCAGCAGTAGCACTGCTAGGAATTGACCCAAGGGATACAGGAGTGCTGATGCATAGGGGCACATGTACCCCAATGTTCATAGCAGCACTTTCAACAATAGCCAAACCATGGAAAGAACCTAAATGCCCATCAGCTGACGAATGGATCAAGAAGATGTGGTTTATCTATACCATGGAATACTACATGGCAATGAGAAAGAATGAAACCTGGCCATGTGTAGCAACATGGATGGAACCTGAGGGTGTTATGCTGAGTGAAGTAAGTCAGGCAGAGAAGGACAGATCCCATATGTTTGCACGTATAGGTTAATTAGGAGGAACTTAATGGAGGACCGTTGGGGAGGAGAAGGGGAAAAAATAGTTGGGGAGAGGAAGGGAGGCAAACCATGAGAGACTCTTGATTACTGAGAACAAACTGAGGGCTGATGGGGGTGGGGGAGAAGGGAAAGGGGGTGATGGGTATGGAGGAGGGCACTTGTTGGGATGAGCACTGGGTGGTTTTTGGAAACCAAGTTGACAATAAACTATGAAAAAAAAATGAAAAAGAGAGTTAAAAACACTAGAGATAAAATGAAATTATAAAAAAATCCTTAAGTTGTGTCAAACAGGGTCATAAGAAAATAGAGAAACAAAAACAGAAAAATGGAAAACAAAAAATAAAATGGAAGGCTTAAGCCCTAACGTATCAATAAATATACTTATTAAAAGACAGAGATTGGATAAGTGGATTCAAAATTGTGACTTTTGGGTGCCTGGGTGGCTCAGTAGGTTAAGTGTCTGACTCGATTTTGGCTCAGGTAATGATCTCATGGGTTTGTGATATTGAGCCTTCCATCAGGCTTTGTACTGGTAGCACCACTGGGCCTACTTGGGGTCATTCTCTCCTTGTCTCTCTGCCTATCCCCCACAAATAAAAATAAACTTATAAAAATAAGTAGGAATTTAAAATCATTGTGACTTTTCTATGCTGTCCTCTGAAAACTTATTTCAAATATAATGACATAGGTAGGTTGAAAGTAAAAGGATGGGGAAAAGTCTGCTATACAATCATTAATCAAAGGAAAGCAGGAGTATCTATACTAATATCAGATAATACGTCAGGTGATGGATGTGTTAATTGGGTGATCCTTTAACATATATATGTATATGAAATCGTGTTGTGTGCTTTAAATACTTATAATTTTGTCAATTATACCTCAATAAAGCTGAAAAAAAATCAGATAAAATAGACTTCAAAGAAAGAAAATTACCAGAAACAGAGAGAGACATTGCATAGCGATAAAACAGTCAGTACACCAAGAAAACAACAGTCCTCAATGTGTATGCACCAGATAATATATAATTGTAAATATATGTAGCAAAAAACCTGATAGAACTGAAAAGAGAAATAGATAACGCCACAGTTATAGCTGCAGAATTCAAAACCTTTCTCTTAACAATTGATATATTGACTATACAGAAAATTAGCAGGATATAGAAAGAACTCAACAATACCATTAATCAAGAGGATCTAATCCTTTATGGAACATTCTGCCCAACAACAGCAGAATATACATTCTTTTCAAGTCCCCACAGAACATATGCTAAGATAGACTATATCCTGGGTCTTAAGACAAACTTACCAGAGAATTGAACCTTATGGAGTGTGTTATCCAACCACAAAAGAAACAAGATGAAGGTCAATAAAAAAAAAAAAAAGCAGGATTGGGGGCCTTGGTGGCTCAGTCAGTTAAGCATCCGACTTTGGCACAGGTCATAATCTCATGGCTTGTGAGTTCGAGCCCCGCATCAGGCTCTATGGTGACAGCTAGAGCCTGGAGCCTCGGATTCTGCGTCTCCCTTTCTCTCTGCCCCTCCCCTGCTCATGCTCTGTCTCTGTCTCTTTTTCTCAAAAATAAATAAACATTAAAGAAAATAAGATAGCAGGAAAACCTCTAAACAATTGGAAACTAAACAATATACCAAACACTAAACAATTCATGGGCCAAAGAAGAAGTCTTAAGAGAAATTTGAAAAATACATTGAACTGAATGAAAATACAACATAATCAAAATGTATGGGACTCAGTTAAAGCAGTACTGAGAGGGAAACCTGTAGCACTAAATGCATACATTAGAAAAGAAGGAGTCTTCAATCAACAATCTAAGCTATTAATTAAGAACATAAAAGAAATGCAAAATAAACCAAAAGTGAGAATGAAGTAAATAATAAAGAGTAGAAATCAATGAAACTGAAAACAGAAAAGGAATAGAAAAAAATCAATGAAACAAAATGCTGATTCTTTGAAAATAGCAATAAAATTGATAGGCTAGTAAAACAGAAAAAGAGAGAAACACAAATCACCAATATCAGGAATAAAATAGGCAATTACTAGGGTCCATGCAGACATCAAAAGTATAATAAGGCAATACTACAAACACCTCTACACCCATTAATTTGACAACTTAAAGTAAATGAACATTTCCTTAAAAAAATGCAAGTTAACTACAATTTACCCAATCTGAAATAGCCTGTTTGAATAGATGAGTATTACAAAAATTGAATTCATAATTTTAAAACTTTCAAGAAAGAAATTTTCAAGCTCAGAAGGTTTCACTGTAGAATTCTATTGAATTAACAGCATTTTTTTTGCAATTTCTTCAGAAAATAAAAGAGACCATTTCCCAATTCATTTTATTCATTTCAGTTCATTCAGTATTGGCCTGATTTTGAAACTAGAAAAACAGTACATAAAAAGAAAACTACAGAACAGCATTCTTCCTTCATGCAGATGCAAAGATCCTTAACTAACTAGCAAATTTAGTGAAGAGAATTCAGCAATATATAAGAAGAATTATACACCATGACCAAGTGGATTTTATTCCAAGAATGTGAAGGTTGGTTCAGTATTCAAAAAGCAATCAATGTAATCCACCACATTAACAGACTAAAGAAGAAGTATGATATATCTTAACTGATGCAGAAAAAGCATTTGACAAAATTCAACATCCATTTATGTTAAAAACTCAAACTAATAGGAATACAGAAGTACTTTCTGAAATTGGGAAAGCACATATAAATCCTACAACATTCTGCTTAATGGTGAAAAACTAAATACTTTCCCCTGAATATTGGGAAGAAGTCAAGGGTGTCTGTTCTCACAACTTTTACTGAAGATAATGCTAAAAGTTCTAGCCATTGCAATAAAACAAGAGAATGAAATAAAAGTAACACAGAACAGAAAGAAGTAAACTGTTTCTGTTTGCAGATAATATGCTTGCCCATGTAGAAATCTTAAGGAATTTACCAAAAATGAAAATCTGCATTTTACATCTTATACAAATATTAACTCAAAATGGATTATAGACTTAAGAATAAAGTAAAGCTCTATTTATTATTTTTTTTTAACTGGGCTTCACACTCAGTGTGGAGCTCAACTTGAGACTTGAACTCCAAGAGACAAGATGCTTGAGATCAAGATCTCAGCTGAAGTCAAGAGACAGATGCTTGACTGACTGAGCCACCCAGAGACCCCAAAACTACCAACCTAAGAAAATAGGAGAATTTCTTCAGGATATGGGACTAGGCCAAGAATTCTTAGACTTGGGACTGAAAGCATGATCCATAAAAAGAAAAAGTAATAAATTGGAGTTTGTAGAAATTAAAATTTTGCTCTGTAAAAGTCCTGTTAAGAAGATAAAAAGACAAACTATGGACTAGGGAAAATATTTGCAAATCACGTATCTGACAAAGGACTAGTATCTAGAATATATAAAGAACTGTCAAAACTCAACAGTAAAAAAATGAATAGTCCAGTTAGAAAATTAACAAAAGATGGGGCACCTGGGTGGCTTAGTCTGTTAAGCATCCGACTTTTGCTTAGGTCATGATCTTGCGGTTTGTCGGTTTGAGCCCCGCGTTGGGCTCTGTGCTGACTGCCAGCTCAGAGCCTGGAGCCTGTTTCAGTCTGTGACTCCCTCTCTCTCTGACCCTCCCCTGCTCACACTGTCTCTCTCTCTCTCTCCTACAAATAAATAAAAACATTAAAAAAAATAAAAAAATAAAGAAAATTAACAAAAGATGTGAATGGATACTTCACTGAAGAAGGTATAGAGATGGTAAATAAGCACACAAAAAGCTGTTCAATACCATTAGCTATCAGGGAAATGCAGATTAAAACTGGGTGATATCACTACAGACCTATCAGATTGGCTAAAATTAAAAATACTGATAGCACTGGTGAAAATTGCTGGTGATAATGCAAAGAAATTAACATTATTGATGAGAATGTAAAATGGCACAGCCACTCAGGAAAACACTCTGTCAGTTTCTTAGAAAAAAAAAAATCTAAATATGCTACCACTACTTGACCCAGCAATTGTACTAGAAAAATGAAACACTATTCTAGAAAAATGAAGACATGTTTACACAAAAGCCTGTACATGATTGTTAATGTACACTTATTTGTAATAGCCTCAAACTCTCAGCAACCTAGATATCCTTCTGTGGGTTAATGATTGAACAAACTGGTTCATCCAAACCATGGAATACTTCTCAGCATTGAAAATGAATGGATTATTAATACCCACAGATTGGATGAATATCCAAGGAATTAATCTGAATGAAAAAAGGGTAATGCCCTATATATATATATGTGTGTGTGTGTGTGTATATATATATATGATTTATGTAACATTCCTGAAGTTATAAAATTATAGAAATGGAGACTAGATTAGTGGTTGCCAGGGATTAGGTTGCAAGATGGGGGATTGGCAGAGAAGGGAAATGGATATGGCTAAATAAAGGAGTAAATAAAGAATCCTTGTGATGATGGAAATTGTCTGTATCTTGTCTATATCAATAGCAATATTCTAGTTATGTGGTAATATACTATAATTTTTAAAGATGCTAATATTTGAGGAAAGTGGGTACAGGGTACATGGGATTTTCTATATTATTTCGTTTCTTTCTTTTTTTTTTTTTTCCTGAATAAGCCAGTCTTGTTTTCTATAAACCTCTAAAGAAAGATTTGTCTTCCCCCCAGTCTTAGCTTTAGAAGAAATAAACCCAGTTTGGCTGACGCCGCTCCCAGAAAGCAGTATCTGAGAACAGATCCGTGGGCCCTGTAACTTTGCAGGCACAAATAGCAAGGTAGTGACAAATTCACCTTAGCTACTTTGCCAAGTCCTTGCTATTAGTCTCTGTATTATTTCTTACAAGTATATACAAATCAACAGTTATCTTAATAAAGAGTTTAATTAATTAATTAATTAATACTGTAGAAAAGAAAGTAGGACAGGGTAAGGGGAAATGGGAATTCTAGCTTTGAATGGAGGGGGGATGATTTTAGAGTGGTCAGAGTATGCTTCATTGAGACAGTAGGAGTGACACTTGAACAGGTTGGGAAGTTAACTACATACCTGTCTAGGAGAAAAACCATTCAGCTAGAAGGAGCAGCCAGTGTAGTCAGTAGTGCAACTGAAGGACTTATAATTAAACTGCTTGTATGTTGTCTGCATCTAGGATCTGAGACTCTTGAAGACTAAGTTTATGTCTTATTTACATATACATATCTAGTACTTAGCACATAAACATGGAATAAATTCCTTAATTCTGTTCTTAAAAACCTTATTTTTTATTATAGATCGAACTCTTTCACTTTTCTTCCTAGAATTTTATTTGAAATATAACAAGTAGGATTACCCATATAACTTTGTGGTTTGGCAGGCATATTCCATTACAGAAACATATTCTTGGTCTTGATCAATCATAGATATATGTACTGAGAACCTGAGGAGGGGGCAAACCACTTTTGTTCCCTTTATTTTTCCTTTCATTTCACAGAATATGATTTAGATAGGAACTGAGAATTCTTTTATTTGTACTTTCTCTTTCCCTTTTTTTCTTTGTCACCTTCTCTTAGTGTGTCAGTTTTAGGTTGCTACCATGTTTTTACCCAATGATTGTGAGACTCTTCTCCCTTTGTTGCCATTTATCCCATATATCAGATTGGAGCACCTCCAGAGCAAAGGCAGACACACCTCTTTTACTTTGACTAATGACCTTTTGTAGCCTAGCTTCAATATGCTAAGCTTTTAGATACCCTACTCTTAACTAAGGAGTGAAGACAGGTTATAAAGAAGTAAACAGAATACCATGTCCTGTCATTCTTAATAATCATAATATTTGAGCACTTTATATCAGCATGTACTATGTACCAAGTGCTGTGATAAGAACATGACATACATTATCTCTATTAATCCTGAACTACCCTTATAAGGAAGATACTATTATTGTCCTACATATACAGATGAGGAAATGGGGATTCAGAGAGACTGGGTAGCTTGTTCAAAGTAACAGGGCCGGTAAGTGGCAGAACTGGGACTTGAACCCTTGTTTGCATAATCTAAAAATCTGAATAGGACATTACCTAAATTTTTTCATCAGAACTTGAAACTACAGAACTACTTGAAGCTATAGAACTCACTGTAGCTAGTTTAAGCATAAAAGGAATTTATTAAAGGATATTAGGTAGCTCACTGAATCTCTCGACATGACAGAGAGGTTGTAGATTTAGCCCATTCCTTACAGCTGATCATTTGCATTCAGCAAACAAGTCTTTCCCCATAAGTTGTCACCTACTAATTAATAGTTACCAACCCTTTAAAAGAGGAGCATTAAGGTATATGGAGCATAAGGTATAAAGAGCATAATGGAAAATATCCCCTTCATAAGGTTCTCCTGCACAGATACCTCATTTCAGGACACTGGCTCCAACTGCTAGGGAATGGGCTTTGAAAAGCAAAGGTCTATGCTGATAAATGATGTCACAGTTGGGCCAAGGAGTATGTGCTAATGAACCATGCAAAGCCCCAGTCACTAAAGTTGGGATTTTACAGATGTATTTTTATGGATCCTTATTTACCATGAATGTTCAGATGGTAATTGGAGCACAAATTGTCTGTTAAAATAGTTATTTCAGCTTTTCCTTGACCATTGTAATCTTCTGATAATCCCTCTTTTGGCCCTCTCCAGCTGTCTGCCCCTTATTCAGAGAGAAGCCAGCTTTGCCTTTGCTGCTGTGAGGGAAGGCTGAGACTTAATGTGTGGCCACTTGCATAGCCTCTCAGCTTTCTAGTTGAAAAAGAGGCCAGATCACTTTATATACTTACTGACTTCTCCAATGTAGAGAGCAACTCTGTCCACAACCAGACTAAATGTTTCCACTAACAACAATGGCATAAATAATAGTAATTTCCAGATACCGAGGACTTGCTATGTGCCACGAACTATGCTAAATGCTCTCTCTGCCTTGGCCCATTTATTCCTCACAAGAAATGCACAAGATACAGGTACTCTTATCATAATCAGTTTACAAATGATCCTAATCTTCTGGAGCTGAGAGTTATAGGGGGGGAAAACTTGCCTAAGGTTACCTAGTTTGAGCACCCATTGGAGCCAGGATTTAGACCCAAGTGTGTAGGAGTACAGAGCCTGTACACTTAACTATAATGCCAGACTGTGTCCCTTGACTAGAATTCTTGTGTGTTGACTTTGAGGCAATGTCATCCAAATAGTCTCCTGGCAGCTGGATGAAGCTGCTTGCAGCAGGAAAGGCAAATTCTCTTGAGAAGTGGATGAACATTGTACTCCAGAGAAGACTATTGTCTGCCTGAATGCCTTGTGCCCCTGGGGCTCAAAGAGAAGATTATAATTATTTAGGTTGAGAATTCACTTGGTTCAAAACAAAATTCTTATGGATAGAGGGTTTACTATTTTTAGTTCAATCCAGTTTTTATGGGAAGTTTAATCTAATTTAATTCAATTATATGAAATGTTAGTAAAAGATGTTCTGGAAGTTAGAACGGAACATATGACCCAAGGGAGATGGGTATGTCATTAGGAATAAAACGTCTGACTATGAGGGCTGTTAAACACTGGGCCATTGTGTAATTTCTGGAAAATCCTGAGGACCAGCTACATCTCTGTCTCCCAGAGGTGGTTGAGGTGTGAGATTCTCTGAGGAGGGTTTCACATTGCCTTGTAACTCTTATTCTTATTAAATTTACTTATAGTTCTGTGTCAGTTCAGGCCCCCTGAGAAGTAGAGACCAAGAGAAGAATTAGGCATGTATGAATTTTATTTAGAGAAACCCCATGAAAAATAAAGGGGAAAGGAGCAGGAATAGATAGGAAGTGCCTTCAAGATGGAGATGCAGGTCTGACACTTGTGAAGGCAGCAGGAGAGGGGAAGAGAATTGGGTGGAAAGAGCTTCAGACTACAATGCAGTTCTGAGAAAGTCTTGGCCAGGCTGATGGGGAGGAGTGCTCAGGCAAAGTTCCCCATTAGAAAAATCCTGTGTTGGGGGAATAGCCCAGCTACCCTGCAGTTTCAGTGCTCAGCCATTGCCTGGAAGCAGCACAGGGGGCAGCCAATGGGGGTGGGGTGGGTAACATGGCCTCAGAGTGAATGTTGCAGTGGATCTATAGGTATAGCGGCTGGAGGCTGTCAGACATCTGTGCTTCTAACAATGGGTTCTCTTGAAGGGAGAGCTGAATGGGGTATCTCCATGTCTGCCACAGTTACATATTGCCTTGCCAAACTAGAATACTTTCCTAAAATTTACTGTGTCAAGTGAACCAAGAAGAAAATTTTCCATCTCAGTGGTATTTTCTCCTAAAAGTAAATCCCCTGACATCAAAGTGCATTGTTTATAAAAATCTCTTTGTCTCTTCCCTCCTGGACACCATAGTCATCTATCCGGCTTTATTTTTATTTTTTCTGGATCTCTTAAAGCTTTGTCATTTTGGTATCTAATAATTTTTCTAAATGTGTTAAATGTCTATTCTGATGTGAGTAGAAAGAACACTCTTGTATTTGTTCTTCACTTTCATTTCCCATAAATATTGGTTAATCTAAAATGATTATTAATTTTTTCTCCTGAATATATTTATAATTTGTTCTTTTTCTCTATTCCCTATGTTATTATTAGTTCATTTCTTTCATCCTCACTCCCTTGAATTATTTTAGTAGCTTTCCATCTATTCTCTCTGCCTCTGTCTTGTCACTGTTTAGGTTGCCTTCTGTACAGGTACAAAACACAAATCTGACCTGTTTAGAAACCTTCAGTGGCTTCCAGGCATTATTAGAGAGGGGAAAAAAAAAAAGTCCAAGCTCCCTAGCAGGGCAAGTGAGGCAATTAAAAACTTATCTCTCTCCACCTTGCTAGCCCATCTCCTGCTGTTCTTCCCCATGTGCTTTCTATTCCAGTACTGTGGAACCAATTATAGTTCTACACACTGCCTGCCTTCTTTGTCTGCTGTACTCTTTTGTGTGCACTTGATACACCACTACTCAAAATCTGGCCAGGTATCACATTCTCTTTGAAGTTTTTCCTGATTTCTGTTCAGAATTGATCACTTCATCTTTTGTATTTCTTTTGAGTCTCCTACCAGTCTGTAAGTGCAAGCTCCATGTTTTGTTATAACTATTTGCACCTTTTCCTCAAGAGTCCAGGTTGTGTCTTATTTTTCTTTACTTCCCTTGCACCTAGCACAGTGCGTGGCCCATGAAAGGTGCTCAATAAATGTTGGTGAACTGAACCAAAATTGACTTACATTCTTTGTTAGTCAGAAAGACTAACAAAAAAGGAAATAAACGTTCTTTGCTAGATACCTACCACTCTCCATTACAAGTATTGCTAGATGTTTATTTTCCTTTCTTTCTTCATTTCTTTATTCATTCATTCATTTATCTTTCAGCTTACAATGGTAAGTAAAAACAATCCATGAGGAAAATGTTGTGTATGCTTGTCTCTGATACTCATTCAGGCATCAAACTAGGGGACTTAATCCTCGAAACAGCTCTATAAGGTAGCAAATATTATTTTGATTTTATTTATTTGTTATTTATTCATTCATATATTACTTTCATTTTAAAAATGAAGAATTGGATGCTCAGAGAAGTTAAGTGGTGGGGGTAAGATGTGTAAGCAAGAAATTGTGCTTTACAATAGCTGAATTCCAGGATTGATTTCAGAATCATTTATTCCATTATTATTCCCACCTACTCTCCTGAAGATTGCTTATGTAATTTATATTGCTGAGTTTTTTCCACCCAATCTAAGAATATTATGATACCAACTTCTAAATTAGATGATGACACACAAAATAAAATCCTGAATTATCATCATAGTTATTGAACAACTAATGTACATAGGTAGAACATTTGTAGTTTAGTCCTTATTTTGCCTGTAAGAATTGTTTCTATTACAAATGCTAGTGAGGGGCTCCTGGGTGGCTCAGTTGGTTAGGCTTCTGACTCTTGATTTTGGCTCAGGTCATAATCTCCCAATTCATGAGATTGAGCCCCACATCAGGCTCTCTGCTGACAGTACAGAACCTGCTTGGGATTGTCTCTCTCCCTTTCTCTCTGCCCCTCCACCGCTTATGCTCTTTCTCTCTCTCAAAATAAATAAATAAACATTTATAAATAAATAAAATAAATAAATAAATAAATAAAAATGCTAGTGATTCTTCTTCAAATTCCTCCAGTTTTCCACAAACTAATGGTGAATTGGTGGTGGGAAGGGTTCTGCATTTAAACTGACAATGATAAAATAGTCTTGGGTGGATCTGTATTTATGTGACATTTATAAATGTCTTCCTCCTTCCCTGCTTCCCCACCAAAAAAGCAAGAATTGAAAAACCTGGCACAATGTGGAATAGTTGCCAAGTCCCTATGTGAGGCTTTTATTTTGCTTTTAATAAAGACAGACCACAATATAACCCAAGGGGAACTCCAGTCAGACCTATAGCAGCCTCATTTCCTCCCAGTAGGAGGCATGGCAAGGAATCTTTCTGAGGACAGATGCTCTAGAGCTCCTCCCAGCAGGGCTAATGTGGAAAGGGCTGACTAAGGAGAGGATCAGGACTGAGCTCTGTGTAGACGCAGAGGCCAGGCCTATTTATGTGTTAAGCTGATCAGAATAGATGATCTGATTATCCCCCAGAATATAAACACCCCAAAACTTAATGGTTCTATTTATGTTGAAAGAAATCAAGAAACAAACTTTGTTATGTTATTTGGAATAAATCTTTGCAGATGGTAAGCAGAACCAGAAACTGTTTGAAGTTTTGTGACAAACCAGGGGCATACATGAATATGATAACTTTTCCTTTTTTTGAAAGCATTTGATTTTATCAGCTTGTTTACCTATCTGTCACAACAGAGCATTAAACCAAGAAATGCTTGCATAGACTGATATCTGAGAAACATGCTCCTGGTAGCTGAGAAGCAACAAGAGAGTCATATATCAGTTTCCTGTTTTTTGTCAGATGCAGTAATAAACTAGTTCTTCAAAAATCACCTAACTGGATGTCAAATAGAGTGTGACAGTGGGCAGATTTATAGCAAGGAGTAGACATTGTCTGTGTAACAAATTGCTCTCTTGCACCAGTATTTCATGCCCTGTGCAGATAAATCAAAAGTAATTTGTCACATTCTTAAAAATTCCCTTCCATTAAGTTGTTAAACAAAGCAAATGATTACGGTACAGAGTTTTCTATTCTTTAATCCTCAACCAAGGACACCATTTAGGCCTTTGACAAACCTGAGTGGTTATCGCAGCCAGAGAAGAACTGGTTAAATATTGTTCTGCCTTCCAACAGGGAGCTAGAAGTAATTGCAAAATATTTCGTCCCCCTTGGCTCTGCGTGTAGATTTAAAATTAAATTGGTTCTGGTTAGCAAACTAGAACAGGGCAACTAAATTGAATTTTCTGAGGAATGTTGTGAATCCTATGTGGAAAAAAACCCCACACATACATAGTATATTTCCCGCTATCCTTTCTTTTGTGGTCTGCTCTATCCTGTCCATTGTCATCTTTCCATACTCTTCCCCTCGTTGGTAAGGGCAGCCTCAGTTGCATCTCATTCAGGGTTTTAAATGCATTTGGATCTGTGTATATTTATCTGAAAGTTTTAGTTACTCTTTCAAACACTCTTCTCCCCAAGTGCAAATTGCTCCCTTTTTTTTTTTCTCTTCTCACACACTTTTCATGGTATAAGATTATTGTCAGCATTTTGTCGAGTTTGCACAGAGGAAAAAGCGAACACAAACAGTAAAGATGGGCATGTGAAGTCTTAGGCTGTTGATTATGTTTTCAAAACACAATCACAGACTTTTGATTATGCTAACTTCCAGAGTAGATGATAACATTCTAAAGAAGAATTTAGAATTCTCTTCTAAGAACTAAGTTTCTCTCTCCCTCTCATTTTTCTTTTTTTCTTTTTTAAAGTTTATGTATTTATTTTGAGAGAGACAGAGACAGCATGAGCAAGGGAGGGGTAGAGAGAGAGAATTCGAAGCAGGCTATACACTGTCAGCACAGAACCTGCCACAGGGCTCAAACCCACAAACCGTGAGATCATGACCTGAGCCAAAATCAAGAATAGGTCGCTCAACTGACTGAGACATCCAGGCACCCCTCATTTTTCTTTTTTTATTTTAACTTCTATTTTATTACTGTAAAACGAGTGCTTCCTCATTGTAGAAAATATGAAAAATTCAGAAAAATATATAGAAAATATAAAAAGTATATCAGAGTTTATAAAGATAAATAGAAATACATAGAAGAAAAAAATAATCTTACCATTAAAGACAAAAACAAAGAATAATTTAACATATTAGCTTCCAATTTTTTAAGTGCACATTACTTTTTTTTTTTTTTACAAACAGTTTATTGTCAAATTAGTTTCCACATAACACCCAGTGCTCATCCCCACAAGTGTCCTCCTCCATGCCCATCCCCCCTCCCCCCCACATCCATCAGTCCTCAGTTTTTGTCAGTATTCAAGAGTCTCTCATGGTTTGCCTCTCTCTCTTTCCCCGACCATTTCCGCCCTTCTT